>NC_061112.1:8255243-8560243 GCF_002878395.1 Capsicum annuum | reverse complement strand
AAGGGATTATATTTTGATTTCCACAAAAAAGATTCAACACAATATATATATTTTCATCAAAATAATTTAATAACATTCTTTTCGAATATTATTCAAAACCCTTGATTTACAACATGATTATAAATCATTATATTTGATAAAATGATGAAATTCATGCCCATGGAGTTTCCAAATAATTCCACAAACCTTATGTTGATTAGTTGAAGCATGGAACCCTAATCTTGACACTTTTCTTTGAAAAACTTGGATTAAAAGGCTTGAATTCTTGTCTTAAAGAAAACCCTAATTTTTCTTGTTCTTGAGAGTGGAGAGGATTATGAGTGATGAGAAACTGATATTTTATTAGTTTATAAGGTTTAATGCATGATTTAAGTCGTGGGGGAGGTTTTTGGAAGGGGAAAGTACCAAAATATCCCTTGAATAATAATACTTTTATGCAGCTCGGACTCAATTGACGGTTCGGATGACGATCATTTGAGTGATATACCATCACTCCAACCATCAGCTTATGACTAGAAGCTGATCTTACTATTTTAGGTTGACGATTTGGCTTGACGGGAATGTCACCCTAGCCGTCGTACTTCGGCAGACACCTCCCTGGTAAAATGGGTATAACTTTTTACCCCGATATCGATTTAAGGTAAAAATAGTGGCATTGAAAAGAGAACTCAAATATCTTTCTTTTGGTATATAGTAGGCCATGTAAATAATCTTATACAGGGAAAAATGGTCATTGAAAGTTGACCCAAGATAAAGCATTCGCTAAAACTCAATTGATAGAAATGTTCTCGACTCCTCTTTGAGTTAGGAGATATTTGGGGACCTTAATTCATATTCAAAGGGATCCCAACACTATAGAACTGATCATCATACACATATTAACAAGGTATCATTGGGTTTGGATCTATTTGCATAGGAACGATGGTTTGAATTCTAGCCCAAAAAAATTTGGGGCGGTACACTGGTGTTGCTACCTATAGAGAAGAATTTAAAATCATTTAATTAGTTATGTCGCTATTAAATTGATATTTTGTGTAATAAGATAAGAAAAGTTTGTTGAAAACCAAAAGAGTAGAAAATAATATGAAGGGGATCCATAATTCAGAGCATCTAAAAAGGGTTTTGCACTGAAGGTATGGTTGAACTAAAGGTTAATGTTACAATACAAAATCATCTATTGTTATTGTAGAAACTATAATAGCTTCTCACTATGTGCAGTGCTTTTAAAATCCTCCAAAAAAAAGAAGACAGCTTGGTTACTATAAGTAGGCTGACTAGGAAATGAATAGAGGAATCACGTGGAGTGAGGATGGATGGTTGAGATCCCTGGACCCTCAAGTGGAAATATCAAGTTCAAGTTCTAAGAATGAAAAATGTTGTAATTTCTTATTGACCTGCAACAACAAAAAGACTGATGCTCACACATGGTGGAAGGTTAGTTGTAAATAATAGTGTTAGCAACCTACTATCCCACATTAAATAACACTAATAACAAAAAATTTCCAACAATACCATTGAATATAATTGAAATCCTATTGCAAGAGACCATAACAAAAAGGACCGAAACAAAAGTTGCACTAAGCCTTTACAGTGAGCTTTTCCCAATATTTGTAAAGCAGCAAGTTCACAGATAAATCATAGTCATGTGACATTGTGAACATCTCAAATGACGTAAAAGAAAATTTTAATACGACAATATATAACTTTAAAAATTTATTAATAAATTTCATTTAGGCACTCAAGCAACTTTTTTTAATATATTAAGCATCAAACACATATTAAGTGTTCTATATATTAGACAAATTTCCGTTGTTCGTATTCGGGTACGAGTATTCAATATGGGTGCGGATCTAGATGTTTGATCTTTATGATCTCAATTTTAAGATTCAAAAATATGGATACGGGTGCCGGAATTCAACTAAAAATTCAAACATCAAAAAGAAAAAGAGATATAAAACCGAAATAATGAGATATTTTGTGGAAAATTTGAGGAGAAAATATTGATCAAGAGAAGAATCAGGGCAGGAGATAAAAGAAAAAGTAGTAGCACAGAAATTTCTATATACCGGGTATTCCATTTTTGTCAATTGCACTTTTATACCATTTTCTTTAATTTCACTTTTGGCTTTTGTTTTGATTTCAGAAATTATTTAATCAGTCCAAACTTTTCCTGTTGATTTTGGTCAAAGTACCCACAGTCGGTTGACCAGAGTAAGTACGCATCCCATACCTATACCCATGTCTTGTCAACACATGTGTGGTATCGCGAATGTAAAGAGTCCGAGTGACTTAGCTATTAGACACTTTCGATTTGAATTTTGAAAAAACTGTTGTGTGTATATATTTTGAAGCATTTGTTATGTAATTAAGTTAACCACATAAAATATGAAATATCCTTTAATTATACATATCATCCTCAGTTGGAAGAAGCTTGAGGCAGTTTTACAACATATTGAGGCTATTGTACATGCAAATCAGAACCAACATTGTCTATCAAGAACACTTTTTCAAGCATACAAATATTAAATTAGAATAAGTAACACTTTTTCAAGCATACAAATATTCAATTAGAATAAGTCGTAGTTCGAGAGTTTGAAGAAAAATTTACATATAGATAAAAATCTTACCACATCCCCACGAGAAATACTAAAGTGATGAACAAGAGTAGAAGCAAGCTTGAGACACCTAGCATAAGTCTGTTCCTAAGTGTATAAGATAAAAGAAGGGCCATAGATTATTAAATTATTAAAGTCCTTTTACTGAAAATTGTTGGGTTCAAGGTGTGTGTGAATGGAAAATGAAAGTAAAATAATGGAGGAAAAATGAGTCCACACTAAAATGGAAAGTATAATCAAAAAATAGAAAGTCCACTAATTCTCCCACATTGGTGGGAGAAGGGAAATTTCAAGTGTTTTTAATAAGGAACACTCACTCAATATAGTAAGTGAGGCAAGAACCAAGAGATGCCTTGCACCGTCGTCGTCATTGCTCGCCCGGCTCGGCTTCAGCTTCGGCTTCAGATTCAAATCTCTAAAAATCTAATAGAATTGTTTTTCTTTATGTACGATCGCATTTCGGACGTGATGCAAATGCATGCACAATGTATCTCGGTGGGATACGACCATTCAAGGTAAAAGGCATACTAGTTCGTGCAGTAGCATAACCTACGCACATATCTAAGCAACATGCGCACGCAGATGCGGTGTAGTTAGTTACTGGAATTCGGATATTGTCACCTGCGGCCACAGATCGAGCATAGGTACAGCACAAACTAGGCGCAGGTGACGTGATTGTACTAAATAGGTGCCTTTTTGCTAAACCAATGCTTCCTTTTCAAAGGGGCACATTAAGGCTATAAATAACTGACATATTCCTAAGGTATAGACATGATTTTTTATAGCATAAACACTCTTCTTTTCTACAAAAATTAGTGTGATCATTAGCCATTGAGTGAGTTCGAAGAATACAATAATTTGAGGTACCTCTATAGTTGGATTGAAAGTCATTTTATCCGAGGAGAAAAATTCCATAACCTCAGGTACAGTGAGGGGAATTATTCCTTAAGGAAACTCTATGAGTCAGGGGCCTTGTCTTTAAACTTTCTGTTTCATCTTATTTCTGAAACCATAACATACTTCTTGGATAGGTTATTTTTTTAATCTTGTGTTGAAGATGTTGTGCAACTTCATAGGTATTCTTCTTTTCTGACTTGAAGTTGTTGTGTGCCTACATACAGATTCTTGTACCCAAAAACATTGAGAATAACAATCTTAAGGAATAATTAAAATTAGTATAGCTTGGTTTCTGGAGACCTCTGAAAAGGAGCAATTTGTGATTGTGGTTGCTTGGAAACACTCCTATTTCCTTTGCAAGAACTACATCTTGAGTGGTATCCAAGATGATCTCTACAATATGTATAGTCAAACAAAGACAGCAAAAGAGTTGTGGGGAGCGCTGGAATAGATGTACAAGATAGAGGATGCAGGAACTAAAAAGTTTTTTATTGTAAGATTCCTAGAATATAAAATGATAGACAGCAAGTCCATTGTCTCCCAAGTGCAGGAACTACAAGTGATCATCCATGATCTCCTTGTAGAAGGTATGATTTTGACAAATACCTTTGTGGAATAGTTTTAAAATATTCTTAGTATTCACATAAAATTTATTGTAGGTTTGATCGTGAATGAAGCATTTCAATTAGTAGCAATAATAAAGAAGCACCACCCATGTGGAAGGACTTCAAGAACTATTCGAAACACAAATATAAGGAGATTTCTATTGAAGATCTAATCATTAGATTGCACATCGAAGAAAATAATAAGGCTGTGAAAAGAAGTTCGAGAGGAAATTCTATAATGAATGGAGAAAATATTGTAAAAGACGACCACAATTCTAAAAAATATAAGAAAGCTGGATATGAAAGCAATCAAACCAAGAAGAAATTCAAGGGAAAATTCTTTAATTGTGGCAGGATTGGTCACAAGTCTACGGATTTTTGTGCCTCAAAGAAAGGAAAGAAAAAGGACCAAGAAAATATCGCTGAGTCTAAGAAAGAAGTGGACAATATGTGTGCAATGTTGTCCGAATGCAACTTGGTAGGAAATCCTCGTAAATGGTGGGTGGATTCTGATACCACCCACCATATTTGTACTAATAAGGAGTTATTTGCTGATTTTTCTCTGGCTCAAGGGGAAGGAAAGATCTTCATGGCTAACTCCGCTACAGCAAAATAGAAGAAACAAGAAAAGTATGCTTGAAAATAACTTCAGGAAAAGTGTTGACACTCTACAATGTCTTGTATGTACCGGAGTTAAGAAAGAACTTGATTTCTATTTCACTTCTAGACAAGAACAGATTCAAAAATGTATTTGTTTCTGGAAAAATTGTACTTAGTAAAGGAGAAGTATTTGTAGGAAAAGGCTACCTTAGTGAGGGCCTATTCAAAATGAATGTTGAAATTAATAAAAGTTCAATTTCTTCTTACTTGCTTGAGTCTTATGATTTATGGCATGAATGATTACGCCATGTTAATTACAAAATATTGCGAAAATTGATTAACTTAGAAGTTTTGCCAAACTTTGAGTGCAATAAATCAAAATGACAAACGTGTATGGAATCAAAGTATGCTAAGAATCCGTATAAGTCAGTTGAAAGTAAATCCAATCCCTTAGACTTAATCCACACTGATATTTGTGATATGAAGTCAACATCATCTCGTGGTGGAAAAAAGTATTTTATAACTTCTATTGACGATTTCACTAGATATTGTTGTGTCGATTTGCTAAATAGTAAGGATGAAACAATAGATATTGTTAGGCAATATAAAACTAAAGTTGAAAATCAGTTAGAGAAAAAGATCAAATCGATAAGAAGTGATAGGGGCGGAGAATATGAATCTCCCCTTGCATAAATATGTGTAGAGAATGGAATTGTCAATCAAACTACAACCCCATATTCACCTCAATCTAATGGAATTATGAAAATGAAAAATCAAACCTTGAATAAAATGATGAATACCTTACTAATAATTTCAAGTTTACCGCAAAACTTGTGGTGGAAAGCTATCCTTATGGCTAACCAAATACTCAATAGAGTGACCCATAGTAAGACATAATCTATTCCATATGAAAAATGGAAAGAAAGGAAACTCAACTTGAAATATTTCATAGTGTGGGGGTATCTAACGAAGGTCCAAGTTCTTATGCCTAAAAGAGTAAGGATAGGACCTAAGATATTAGACTGCGTGCTCATAGGATATGCTAAAAGTAATAAAGCATGTCAGTTTTTGGTTCATAAATCCAAACATCTGTATATCAATAAATATATGATAATTGAATCAGATAATTCTGAATTCTTTGAACACATTTATCAGTATAAAACTGGACATGAACAGTCTAGTGGGTGGTGTAAACGACCTTGAAATAAACCAAGTGAGAATATACATAAATATAAGAATTCAAGATGTAGTATACTTCAAAGAACGTCAACTTTGTTTGGATAGAATTTTGTAACATTTCTCTTAGAAAATATGCCTCGAACATTTAAAGATGTGATGGCATCTTAGGACTCATCATTTTGGAAAGAGGCAGTTGATAGTGAGATTGATTCAATCTTAAGCAACTATACATGGAAGTTGGTTAATCTTCCTCCAGAAAATAAACCTTTAGGTTCTAAATGAATCTTCAAAAAGAAAATGAAAGTTAATGGTACTATTGACGGATACAAGGAAGGACTTGTTGTAAAAGTCTGTAAACAAAAGGAAGGCATTGACTACTTTGATACATACTCGGCAGTAATGAGGATAATGTCAATTTGGATGTTAATTGCCTTGGCAAAAGTATATGATCTTAAAATCCATCAATGATGTGAAAATAGCATTCCTAAATGGAGAATTGGAGAAAGAAAATTACATGGAACAACCTAAGGTTTTTGTGGTTCCAGGAAAATAAAATAAGGTGTGTAAAGTTGTTAAGTCACTTTATGGACTAAAACAAGCACCTAAACAATGGCATGTGAAGTTTAACCAAACTATGTTGGTAAACGAGTTCAAGATTAATGAATGTGATAAATGTATTTATATTAAAGACACTCCAAATCACCAAGTCATTATTTGCTTATATGTGGATGATATGTTGATCATCAGTAGAGATTTTTCTAACATAAATGCAACGAAAAGAATACTTGAGAGCAAGTTCGATATGAAAGACCTTGGAGATGTAGATACGATCTTAGGAATAAAAATCCATAGAACTCCACAAATGTTGGCATTGTCACAGTCACATTATATCGAAAAGGTCCTTGACAAATTCAAGTATATGGAATTTGGTATTTCTAAGACTCCATAATTGGAGTAAGCAAGAGTATTGGGATGTTTAATGTATATAGTGAATTGTACATAATCATACATAGCATGCGCTATTAGTAAGTTGAGTCGGTACATGATTTATCCCAACAAAACTCATTGGTTGTCAATGAAAATAGTTTTGGGGTATCTTAAATAAACTCAAGACTATGTTTTGGGTTATAATAAATATCCCATGGTAATTGAAGGATATAGTGATGCAAATTGGATCATCAGATTAAACAAAGTAAAATCTGCAAGTGGATATATATTTACTATCAATGGAGAAGCGGTCTCTTGGAAATCATCCAAACAGATATATATTGCTCGCTCTATAATGGAATCTGAATTTATCGTATTGGATAAAGCCGATGAAGAAGCAGAATGGCTCTAAAATTTATTAAAAGATATTCCTTATTATCCTAAACCAGTGGCACCAGTATGTATACACTATGATAGTCATGCGGTAATAGGTAGGGCAGGGAGCATAATGTACAACGATAAATCTGTTTACATAAGACGGAGAAATAATATTGTTAGAGAACTTATCTCTAGTGGAATTATCATTGTTGACTATGTGAACTCAAATGATAATATGTCGGATCAACTTACAAAAGGCCTGTCTAGAGAAGGAGTTGAGAGGACATCCAAGAGAATGGGTTTAAGGCCTTGGACAAGTCAGCATGGCGGTAAATCTACCTAGCAGACTGGAGATCCCAAGAGCTAGGTTCAAAGAGATTAAACAAAATTGTATCTGATAGGTTCAACATTGTCATTATACCCAACCCATTCTCATGATGTAGACAATCTTTAGTAAATGAGGATAAGACTTATAGTGTGAAGTCTTTTAATGATTATCTAAAATTTGGAAGATTTGACCAAATAGTTTAATCTACAGGATTGAACATTTAGAAACCACCTATGCGAGGGAGAAGTGGAAACCACTTCAAAGAGAATGTTAGTAAAGGCCTATTCTCTAAGCTCTAATTAAACCGGGACGTGTCCATGGCTGAAAAGAACAAAACCATGAGAACCATAAATGGTAAAAGGCTGGTTATGTGACATGTGTTATCTAGGTGTACATTAAATCTTGACAGTTTAAAGATATCAAATCTACCGATTGACCGAGTGCATCCGATGCATGTTCACTATGGAAAGTTCAAAGGGAAACCTACTCATCAAGATATAATCAATATTTGCTCAATGTTCATATGCTTATCCATAAATTCTTCAAAATATAGTCATTCCCCATTCATGTGGAGGATTTTTGGGTTCAAGGTGTGTGTGTGAATGAAAAATAGAGGAAAAATAGTGGAGGAAAAATAAATCCACACTAAAATGAAAAGTGTATTCAAAAAATGGAAAGTCCACTAATTCTCCCACATTGGTGGGAGAAAGGAACTTTCAAGTGTTTTCAATAAGGAACACTTACTCCAAATGGTAAGTAACGAGAGAACCAAGAGGTACCTAGCACCATTATCATCGTCGCTCGCTCGGCTCGGCTTCTGATTTGAATGATCAATTTTTTAGACAAATTTTATTTGTAAACTTGAAAAAACAACTGAAATTTAATCCAAAAATCTGATAAAATTGATTTTCTCCATGTGTGGGCGCATTTCGAGCGCCATGCAAATGCATGCATAATGCATCTCGAAGGGATGCGACCCTTTGAGGTAAAAGGCACACTGGAATTCGGATAGTGTCACCTATAACCGCAGATTGGGCGTAGGTCCAACACAGATTGGGCGTAGATGACGTGACTGTACTAAATGGGAGCCTTTTTACTGAACCAATGCTTCCTTTTTGAAGGGGTACATTATGGCTATAAATACCTGACATATTTCTCAGGTATATAGCATAAACACTCTTTTATTCTATAAAAACTCAGTGTGATCATTATCCATTGAGTGAGTTTAAAGAATCCAATAATTTGACACTCCGTGAAGTCAGGGGACTTGGCTTTAAACTTTTTGTTTCATCTTATTTCTGAAACCATAACATACTTCTTAGATATATTATTTCTTTAATCTTGTGTTGAAGGTTTTGTGCAACTTCATAGATATTCTTCTTTTCATACTTGAACTTGTGTTGAAGTTGTTGTGTGCCTACATACAAATTCTTGTACCTGAAAACATTGAGAATAACAAAAACATTGGTTGCTCTCTCCAAGAAAATTTTGGGTGTTAATGGAACATAATTTGCTTCACATGATTTTATGGATGCCCATGCCGAGGACTACGACTTGGCTTCATAATAATGATGATGGCACAACAAGAGGCCAGACTTCTTAGTGCATGAGGTATGAACTTGATTAAAGCTACAGAATTTTGAGTCCTTTAGGAAATGATTCATGTCGGTGAAACAGAGACTACTCATTGCAAATAGAAAGAGCTGAAAACCTAAGTAATTTGCAATATAATATGACTTACTATAAAGAAACTTATGTTATATATATTTGAGTTTAAACTACTATATATATAAAGGAAGAACTCTAATTCATTATAGCATTTAATTTTCAGCCAGCGGAATGGGATGAAAAAAATATTTTTTTGGAAAACCGGGGGAACACGTAGAAGCTACCCTTTGGGTGGTGCACAGAAATCGTAAACCGCACTAGATAAGTCTGATGCAGCGAACTCGACTGAAAAGACATTGATAGGGAGAATGGATCCCTAGTTTGCTTATGGAATACGACCTGCTGCATCAACTTAGAATATTTCTCCTCTACTATATGTTTGAAGGATTAAGAGTTCAAACATGTGCCAGCGGGTGCTGACACAAAGCAGGAAATTATATGCTATAGCCCCAATAGTGGGTGGCTTTGGATTTTTGACCCCAATAAGAGAATTCTTTAAAGACTAAAAAGAAAACTCTTTAAAGACCAGCCTTCCTTCCCTTTTTAGTATAGTACGGGTACAATTTTACCCTCTACACCTCAAAAAATTTTAAACTTTTTATACTCATTTGTCTCTCAAATTCTATTTTTATTTTTATTATTTTCACTTTCTTATTTCTTCCTTTAATTTTGTTTTCATGTTTTAATTCATTTGTCTCAAGCTTTATTTTTTCCTCTTTTTTCAACATTATCCATTTCTTCATTTTTTTTCTTTTTTTAATTCATTTGTCTTAACCTTTTTTTTTATTTTTTGGTATTTATCATTTCTCTTTTTTCTGCTCATTTTTCTCAAACTTTATTTTTACTTTTTCCTCTCATTGTTATTTTTCTCAATTTTTTAAATTCTTTTCTTTTTTCTTAATCTTTATTTTTTTTCTTGCCTTTTTTTCTCATTCTCTTTTTTATTTTTATATTTTGTTTGATCTTTTTGTCTTTTTTTTCAACTTCTATTATATTTTTTTTAATAAATAAAATATTGAATAATCTACAAAAGGATCATCTTTTTTTATATCAAAGCAAATTTAAGGACATAAATTATTGTTAGGAATTTCTTTGAGATAAGTTTTGCCTCTAGAAAAAAATTATAGAACAACTCATAAATCAAGGCACAATGTGGTAGTGTCAAGTCTTGCTTGTGGAGCATAACTTGTTGTTTGAAAATCCTTGAGTTAAGTCTTGCTTCTATGACAAGAGTTATAAAACATCTTATAAATCAAAAAATAATGGGTTAGTGTCAAAACTTGTTCATTGTTCGTAACTTGTTCTTTTAGGAGGTTCTTGGGCTAAGTTTTGTCTTAGAGATCACACTAATGTAACACCCCGTATTTTTCTAGCATTATCTAAGTCCCAGTGAATGAGTATTCATAAATAAAAATTTCTAAACACTCATTATTTTTTAGTTTAGGTCCTTCCAATGCATAGAAAATTGAATTAGCTTTCCAACGATATAAAATTTGCCTAAATTCAATAACCGGATAAGAAGTTATGGATATTTTAAGTTGGAGTCATTAAACACCGTCATTCAAGCCAGTAGCACGTCCCGAAGTATGTAAAAATGACAATTTTCACTTTCCAGTGAGGTACCACGATACTGGCGCATCGCGCCACGGCTTATTTTCATATTTGTCAGTTTTCAATGCACCAACGTGATCCCTCTACATTGCAGTGAACTTCTAAGTCACATCCAAGGGGTAACAAAATTCCACCGCGTCACGTTGATGGTTCAATTCCCAGTTGTCCACTTTCCAGTGACATGGTGCTATAGCGTCGTATCGCGCTAAGTGCCCAGATCAGAATTTTTCAGTTAATTTCTAATTTTAAGTTTTGAGTTTTTAAATCATTCCAGGGGTATTTGAGTCTTTTTTCCACGGCTCTAGTCAGCCTTTAACTCAAAATTCAACCCTAATAAACCTAGTTACACCATTATTCATTATGTTTTTCCCCAAATTAAATCTTTCTCTCTCAAGAGGCAAAAACTCTAGCTCAAGAATTAAAGTCAATCCTCAAGAATCTCTCCAAGAACCTTCAAGAACTCATCTTATCAGGTATGTTAGGTGTTCAACTATAGGTTCCCTTCACCCATAGAGTCCAAGAATCTCTTTTTTAAACCTACAAGATCTCAGATTTATGATTTCCATATTTAATTTAGATTGAATTCATGTTCATGATATTAGTTGGGTTTCAATCCATGATTTAAATTCAAGTTTCGTGAAATAAAATAACATGTGTGATGAATATGTGATTATCTTGATAAACCCTTAAACATACAAAGTGATTAATGCATCTATGATGTTAATTTGGTTTGCCATCCATAACTATGATAAGATTCATGAAAAATAGAATAGTATTTAGGGGGAATTATATGAATTACATGCTAAACCCTTGAATTTGCAATTAAATATTGTATTCATGATGTTTATGTGATGACCATTATCATGTGAAATACTCATGCTCCCTAAGTATTTGCTAAAATGCCTATGTAAAGTAGATAGAGGAATCATGAGATGTTATTATGAGATTTTAATTATGTACAAACTTATGCCAAACAAGTATTTGATAAAATATTTATATGAATTGACTAGTGAAGGCATGACATGTTATTATGTGATCCCATTCATATACAAAGTAATGCATTACAAATGTTTGATGAAATGTCTCTATGAATGAATTATGACCAACTAAACATTGTTATGTTATTCAAGATTATGCTTTGCTTTACTTTTCATGCTATCGAGTCTTGGGGGTATTTAATACCCGATAATTTAGCTATTTACCTAGAGCCAACATCAGTTACAGAATCTCAGTCATGTCATGATCCATAGTACTCTCATTCAGTTACAGAACTTAGTAGAACTCAGTCAGTCACAGAACTCATAAAAACTCAGTAGACTCAGTATCAGCCCAACCTAGTTTAGTATAATCAGTTCAGTTTCTTTTAGTTGGGAGTAAGATTTAGTACTGAGCGAGTGTGGGGATGGCGACTTCCCCATCGGATAGGCAGAGCTGTTAGTAGCAATCCCTGTACTCCAGAACTGCGTAGCCAGCGTAGGATGATGATTCACCCGACAGACTAGGCTTGACTACCTCCCAGGGGTCACCCGTCAAATTAGTCTTGGCTCTGCCTAGGTGTCACCCATTAGTTAGGCTTCACATCCTAGTTTTCTAGTATTAGTACCCATGGGATGGAATTAGCACCTTTCTAACTATGGTCATAACCACTATCAGCTCAGATTTGGGGAATGTCGGTTAGTGATTTCCACCCATAGTCTCATTTTCAGTCTTAGTTTAGAATTCAGTTTAGTTCTATAGAATTAGGACTGTCAGACACAGTCACTCAATATCAGTCATTCAGTTATTAGTAACTTCAGATGTCAATTACTCGTTATCAAAACTCAGTACTTAGCTTCAGAAAAGCTCAGTTATAGTATACATATACACTTAATATTTACACTAGTTTTAGTTATCCATGTACCCTCATATTTGGTTACTCTATATCATTCAATCAGTTACTATACATGCATATGAGCTCTTGCATTCAGCCTTACCTCATCTAGCATACTAGTATATTCTATGTACTGACGCATACTCTTTCTTTGTGCTATGATGTCTTATATCATAGGTTTGGACGCTACGGTTCTCGAGCGCTCTTAGATAGATGTAGTCAGTAGTCATAGATTTAGTAGTGAGTCCTCAGCTGTTGAGGATATGTTTTTATTTCCGCATTTCAGTAGTTTTAGTATTTTAGTTGTTGGAGTTAGTTGGGGTTTGTCCTATCAACTCCACTTTCAGACAGTTCAAAATAGAGGCTTTCAGACTAGATTTTTCAAATAGTATTCAGTTTTACAGATTGTTATTTTAGATATTATATTTTTTCAGTATTTTAGATTTTGAACCCTATGGCATTTTAGCCTAATTCCATATTTATTTCAGTATTATTATCTAATGTTCATAGAAGATATCACTCATGGGTTAGCTTGTGGTCCTTCGGGATCGTAAGCACCGTGTGACAATTAGGGGGTAGTCTCAAGTCGTTACAACTAATAGAGCATCACATTAATCAAGACACAATATGATAGTGTCAACTCTTGTCCATGGGGTGTAACTGGTCTGCTAAATCTTGCCTCTAAGGCTAGAGTTATAGAATATCTTATAAATTAAGACACGATGTGGTAGTATCAACTCTAGCCCATGGCCTATGGGGCGTAACTTATTGTTTGAAAGTCCTTGGACTAATTTTAGCCTCTAATGCAAGAGTTATAGAGCATTTTACAAATCAATACATAATGTGGTAGTGTTAACTTGTAAGACCCCGCAAAACTTCTGAGCTTAATTCAGTCCTTTAAGCTTGTTAAGGGGTCCCAGACTTGGAAAATTCTAACCAAGTTCCCAGACTTAGCCTCTTTTGGCTTTTGAAAGCTGCCAATCTTATCTTGCCATCTTAATGTCATTTAATGGCTCGTATTTTCATAAATTCATGATTAGGAAGGTCAATAGGTGTTCCCGAATAAGTTTTAAATTTTTTGAAACATGTTTAGATCATGTTCGAAGTCCTAAAACAGTGGACCAACACGATCTTGGTGTGCCGCATCGCCAATTGCATTGGTCAACATTTGTGCGGGATGCCAGAGCCAAAACTTCTAAGGCTCGACGCGATCATAGCGTGACGCATCGAGTATCGCATCGCAGCCATCAATGCATCGCGTTGCTTGTAGCGTCGGCACTCAGTTTTTAGTCATTAAATGACCGCGTCATCAAGGGCAAAAGGGTCAATTTTCCACCCCCTGTATAAGTCATAAACACATAATTCAGCCTTATTTCACACAAATTATAGTGGTTTCTCTCTCAAATCCATTAAGAAGAAACTTAGGATTTCCAATTGAGGATCCAATTTCAAGAATTTCACCATTCATTTTCAAGAATCTTCCATCCAAGGTATGCATAGTATTGATTTATGAATTCCTTTCATGCATAAAGCTCAAGAACCCTATTTCAAATTATAAATCATGATGTTTATATTATGGGTTGATTTGTAACCATGTTTATCTTGTTGTACAATTCCCAAGTTGGAATCTTTATGTGTTTTTTGTGAAACTACATTAGCATGCAAGTTGAAATCCATGAATGGAGTTGTTCATAATATGTAATTTGATTACACCTATGTCCTAAGTTGTGCATGTAAGGTGTTTGACAAAATGCCTAAGAGGATAGAAATTATATATTATAGCTTAATTGTAACCCATATGATAAATGCATGTCTTACCCTTATGTTCAAATGACTCCCATGCTATTGATATGCAATGTAGATATTTGTTGGAATGCTCGTGATATTAGAGTATGAAATTATGATACTTACTATATGCATTCCTTCCATGTACAAGTTTACGATAACCATGTGCTTTATGAAATCCCCAACTTATTATATTATGGATTGTTGATGTTGGTCAGTACTCAAGAACATCATGCCTTGTCAGTTTTCTTTTATCGAGTCCTGGGGGTACTTGTACCCAATAACTTAGCTATGTTCCTAAAGCCAGTGTCATATTTTCATGATACTCTCAGTCAAGCCATGGTCAATAGAACTCAGTTAGTCATGTGACTCAGGAAAGCTCAGTAATTCAGTAATCTCAGTAGTATTTCATCAGTCAATGGAACTCAATTAACTCAGTCCAGTTCAACTCAGTTAATCATATTTAGTATCTATTCCTATGGGAGTAGATTTATCACCAAGTGAACCCAAGGATGGGAACTCACCTGCCAGTAGAGGGTGTAATTCTTAGAAGCAATCCTTGTGTTCTAGAACTACATAGCCAGCATAGGTTGAGACATCTAACCTTCCAGTTGAGGGTTGATGAGGTGTCTTACCTGCCAATTGAGGGTTCCCACTTTTATCATTTGAGTACCTGCTGATTGAGAGACTCTCACATCTTGCCCTTACTGGTGGCGCGGTATTGACACCCTTCTAATTGGAGTTATAGATTGGACCCCAACTCAGTTATATTGCTTTATTTAGGGCATATTGGTTAGATGACTACTTCCCATAGTTACAGTTTCAGTCTCAGTCTCAGTAATAGTACTCTGATAGTTCTACAGAATTCAGGACTGTCAGATACAGTCAACTAGAATAGTATGGAACTCAGCTAGTTCCATCATAACCTAGACTGTCAGATACAATTTCTTAGTATCAATTATAAGTAACTCATGTTATCAGTATTCAGACTCAGTAGTCAATATCATCACGAATTCAGTTACAATCATTTATTCATGTATGTATTCTCATATTTATGTTATATAGTCAGCTAGCATTGTTCAGGCATTTGAACCCTCTACATTCAGCCTACCTCACATGCATACCAGTATATTTAATCATACTAACACATTTGTGCTATGGTGTTTTATACTATAGTTCCAGAAACACAAGTTCTATAGCATCAGTAAGACTTCAAATTTCAGCAGCTATATTTAGCAGTGAGTCCTCATCATTAGAGGATGATATTATTATTTATTTCATTATTTCAGTTTAACTTTCAGTAGATAGAGTTAGTTAGGACATGTCCCATCAACTCCTTATTCAAACAGTTCACTCTGTTAGAGGTTTTCAGACTATAGTATGCTCAGATAGTTTATTTTAGTTCTTATTTTGGTATTTGATATACCGTACTTTTAGGTACAGATATCAGTCATGGGTTATCTTGTAATTCTTTGGGATCATGAGCACCGTGTAGCGTTTCGGGCACCAAATTTGGGGTGTTACTCAACTCTTACCCATGGGACATAACTTGTTGTTTAAAAGTCCTTGATTTATAAAACATCTTAGTAATTAAGATACAATGTAGTAGTGTCAAACTTATCCGTAGAGCAAAACTTATTATTTAAAAGTCCTTCGGCTAAGTCTTGTCTCTAAAGCAAGAGTTATAGAACATGACATAAATCAAAACATAATGTGATAGTATCAACTCTTACCCATGGATATAACTTGTTATTTGAAAGTCCTTAGGTTAAGTCTTGCCTCTAAGGCAAGAGTTATAGAATATCTTATAAATCAAAACATAATGTGGTAATGTCAACTCTTTCCCATTGGGGACAACTTGTTAGTTGAAACTCCTTGGTCTAAGTCTTTTCTCTAAGGAAAGATTTTTAAAACATCTCATATATCAATACACAATGTGATGGTGTCTGCTTTTGCCTGTGGGGCATAACTTGTTGTTTGATAGTCCTTAGGATGAGTCTTACATCTAAGACAAGAGTTATAGAGCATTTCATACGTAAAAAACATAATGTGTTAGTGTTGAATCTTGCCTAATATATGTAACTTGTTTGAAAATTTTGGATAAGTTGTACCTCTAGGGCGAGATTTGTAAAACATCTCATAAATAAAGACATAATGTGGTAGTGTCAATGCTTGCCCGTGGGGAATAATTTATTATTTGAAAGTCCTTGAATTAAGTCTTGCCTCTAAGACTAGAGTTGTAGAACATATCATAAATAAAGACATAGCGTGGTAGTGTTAACTCTTGCCCGTGGGTCATAATTTGTAGTTTAAAAGTCCTTGAGCTAAGTCTTGTCTATAAGACAATAGTTGTAGAACAACTCATAAATGAAACATAATGTGGTAGACTCAACTCTTACCCGTAGGGCATAATTTATAGTTTGAAAGTCCTTGAGCTATGTCTTTGCCTCTAAGGCAATAGTTGTAGAACATCTCATAAAGGAAAACATAACATGGTAGAGTCAACTCTTGCTCGTGAGGCATAATTTGTAGTTTGAAAGTCCTTGAACTAAATCTTGCCTCTAAGGCAATAGTTGTAGAACATCTCATAAATGAAAACATAACGTAGTAGAGTCAACTCTTGCCCGTGGGATATAATTTATTGTTTGAAAGTCCTTGAGCTAAGTTTTGTCTTTAAGCCAATAGTTGTAGAACATTTCATAAATGAAAACATAACGTGGTAGAGTCAACTCTTTCCCATGGGGCATAATTTGTAGTTTAAAAGTCTTTAAGCTAAGTCATGCCTGTAAGGCAATAGTTGTAGAACATCTCATAAATGAAAACATAATGTGGTAGAGTGAACTCTAGTCTGTAGGGCATAATTTGTTGTTTGAAAGTCTCTGAGCTAAGTCTTGCCTCTAAGGTAAGAGTAATAAAACATCTCATAAATCAAAATACAATGTGGTAGTGTCAACTCTTGCCATGAAACATAACTTGTTAACTTGTTTGAAAGTCATAAGTCTTGCCTCTACAATGTGGAAGTGTCAACTCTTACCTATGAAACGTAGCTTGTTGTTTGAAAGTCATAAGTCTTTCCTTCATAATGTGATAGTGTCAATTCTTGTTCATGAGATGTAACTTGAATAGAAGAAATCGAAGAAAAGAAAAAAAATAATAAAAATTGCGGAAAAAGAAGAAAATGAAGAAAAATATTAAAAAAATAAAAATCAGAGAAAATGTAGAAGTTGAGAGAGAATGGAAAAAAATAAAAGTTGATAAAAATAAAAATAAAGGTTGAGAAAAAATTAAAAAGAAAAACAAAAAAAGTTTTTTTTTATAAAAGTAGACATTGAGAGGTGTAAAGAAAAAAAGTAAGGGTTCAAAAAACTAAAAAGAACAAAGAAAAAAGGAAAGAAAAAATAAGAAATCAAAGTTAAAAAAAAAAGTTGAGAGGAAAAAGGGAAAAAAGTAAGGGTTGAGAAAAATTAAAAATAAAAAGAAAAAAGAAAAAAAATCAAAGTAAAATTAAAAGAAGGAAAAAAACAAAAGTTGAAAGATATAAATATGGAGTTGTTATCCGATATGAGGATCATTTATATAATTTACACCATTGGTCGGGGACAATTTTATCCAAAAAAATATTAGTTAATAGGTAAAGACTATTTTAAGGAAACATTTTTATTTTTGGGCTAAAATTTGAAAGTCAGCCAAATTTGGGTCTATTCCTAAGATTTTTCCGTTACACGAGAAGCACCTATAGAAGTTCAAATTTTTGATAATTTTAATTTACAATATTCGGTATGCATTTAAATAAAATATTGGCACTTGGTAATTATAAGGGGTAAAAATAAACCAAAATAGTGAATTGCGTAACGAAATACTTAATGAAGCAATTCTAAATATATAAAGAGACTAAATAAAGTTGTTCCGACTAAATCTTCTAATATTTTACTAAATATAAAAATAGAATTAAGTTAACTTTGTATAAATACATACTTGCCCAACCTCATTTATTTGAGTCAGATTGATTCGAGACGAAATTTAAGAAAGATTAAAAACTTTTGAAATTTGTGATCTAAAATAAGCCATAAATATTTGTGTGCCTATAAATTATTTCATTAAGAGTAAAATAAAAATTTTAAAGTTAAATTCTTACTCCCAACATCCCAATCAAAAAATATATCAACCGCAAATTTGAAAAAAAAAAAAAGAATGAATTGAATATCTCAATTATTTTGGACTAGAGAAAATATTTTATTTTTACAAGATTTCAGAATATAGTCATATTGTATCTTGATCCACTTAAATTTGATATCACCCATATTTTCCTCCTCCTCATTTATTCTTATGCTTTTAGGTAGTTTGGCAGTCAAATCTACCTCAACTTTGACCTTAGCACAAGCATTGTCAAAATTTAATATACAATACTTAATGGTTATACAGAATATAATTTTAGTAACGAAGTATATTCAATTCTGAATTTTTGCTCACTATAAACTCAGCATCCGCATTAGTCGGACTCCAATGCGAGTATCAGATATTGGATGGGGAAAAAAAGTCAGGCTAAAATTGTCAACCATTAGAATTGTCAGATTAATCATCACCCAACTTTAGGTATGATCGGATCGATCTATCTCATTGTGTCCTAGGGATGGACATGGTAGATTATAATGAAATTTAAATTTTAATATCGTAGTTTAGATAATATGATTAGTGTGTATATATAGTATTTATAAAAAAATAAAAAATTGAAATATTGAAATGTATAGTTACATATATGATTCTTATAAATTATTAAATTATTCTAATCTCTATCTCTATCTATATGTATAATCTATATCTATATCTATAATATATTAAAAGTGTGAAGACCCTTAGAAAAGTGATTTAAACTTTTTACCCTTCATTAAAAAACTCTTCTTTAAAGAAAATTATTTTTTCACAATATTTTTTAATTTATTATTTAATTATTTTTATTATGTTAACTAGATTTCGTAAAATATATGGGACTCCTAAAATATATGGTAGAAGAATTAATTAATATTTTTCTTTCTATTAGACTTTCTAAAATATATGGGACTCCTAAAATATATGGTAGGGGAATTAATTAATATTTTTCTTTCTACTGTTCAATTAGAAAAATGCTCTTAAAATAGGACTCTATTAAGGAAATACTTCTATAAATATTGAGATGTACGTTAAACTAGAGAACAAACCGGTCTGTCTGTTGGGAGAATATGATTGATGCTCATCTAACTTGATCTGATTGCATGTCTAGATAGGTGGATGCTTGATTATCTAACCCTCAACTTCTTCACTGTTTTTGTCAGCATAATAGAATTCAACATGTGTGTGTATATATATATCTTCTTTGTTTTCATTCAAAATCATTCTTTATGGTCAAAATTTTTGCTCAGACAACAATTAGTTGGATCAAAATCAAAGCTTTGTGATCACTATTATATTAATTTTATATAGTTTACAGGTCGTAGATGAATGTCGGTTGGCTTTGAAGAATTTCTTGTGTAAAGGTTAGGTTTAATTGTACTGTTTTGATATTTTTATTATCTTATTATTTTATTTTAATTTATAGATGCTAGATATTATGGGTCGGCTTTGAATTTTTTTTTTTTTTGATACATGTTAGGTTTAATTGTATTATTGTAATATTTCTATTAGCTTGTTATTTTGTGGTAGTTTACAATTCGTAGATGAATCTCGAAAGGCTTTGACAAATTTTTGTGTGTAAAATTTAAGTTTAATTGTA
Organism: Capsicum annuum; assembly: GCF_002878395.1. Lineage (NCBI taxonomy): Eukaryota > Viridiplantae > Streptophyta > Magnoliopsida > Solanales > Solanaceae > Capsicum > Capsicum annuum. The sequence continues at coordinate 8,540,034 of NC_061112.1, read as the reverse complement.
TTGTTTTGATATCACTTTTATCGTATTATTTTGTTGCAGTTTATAGGTGATAGATAATCATTGGTCGGATTTGAGGAATTTTTTATGTAAAGGTTAGGTTTAGATGTATTATTTTGATATCTCTATTATCTTATTATTTTGTTATTGTTTACTGGTGGTAGATGAGTGTCGGACGACTTTGAGAAAGTTTTTATGTGTAAAGATTAGATTTAGTTGTATTATTTTGATGTCTCTATCATTGTATTATTTTGTTGCAATTTAAAGATGGTAGATGAATGTCGATCGACTTTTAAAAATATTTTTAGTAAAGGTTAGGTTTAATGAATGAATTCTCCATCTTTACATACTCAAAAGATATTAAATTTAATTATTATATTCATCTTTATTATTTAAATAAATATCCTATTTAGTGTAATGTTTAAAATCATTAAAGTGAGGTATACGTGCAAGGTGTGTACACCTAAACTAGCTATATTAAAAGTGTGAAGGGCCTTATAAATCACGTTTGAACTTTTGACCCTTTATTAAAAGTCTCTCCTTTAGATAAAATTATCTTTTCGCACATTCTATTTAAATTACAAATTCAATAAATCAATATAAATTTGGCCGAGAGTACAAATGCACAATCAATATCCTATTCTAACTAAATTTGAACAAACAAAAATAAAAATCCTATACAAAACCAATAAATCAATATGTATTCCCAAATTAGCGTGTCAAAAGGAAAAAAAAGGTGTCCTAATGAAAAACCTCAAAGTGGGAAAAAATTGTGAAAAGTAAAAAAAAAAATTGTATTAGCGTATTAGATACAAAATCCTTTGAAGAGTATAATTTGTGTGAAGGTAATTTAAATAATTTATTTTTTCTTTTATGTACACAAAAATCAAAATCCTATTCTAACTAAATTATAACATACATGTTCATATTCAACCCAGAAAAAAACTAATCTTATCTATAATCTATAATCTATATCTATAATATATTAGAAAATTACTCAAATACTTCTATAAATATTAAGATGTGCGTTAAACTAGAGCAGAAATCGATACTTATTGAAAAAACATGATTGATGCTCATCTAAATTGATTCGGTTGCTTGTCTAGATTGGTGGATGCTTAATTTTCTAACCATCAACTTTTTCACTGTTTTTGTCAATATAATAGAATCCAACATCTGTGTATAAATATATCATCTTTCTTTCCATTCAAGTTATTCTTCAGGGTTAAAATTTTTACTCAGACAAGAATTATTTTCATCAAAATTGAAGTTTTGTCATCATTGTTGTATTTTTTTATTGTAGTTTATAGGGTGAATTTACAGGTGGTAGATGCATGTCGGTCAATTTTGAGGAATTTTTTTAGGTAAAAGTTAGATTTAATTGTATTGTTTTTATATCTCCGTTTTGAGAAATTTTTTTGTGTAAAGGTAAAGTTTAGTTGTATTATTTGAATATATCTATTATCGTATTATTTTGTTATAGTTTACAGGTGGTAGATGAGTGTCAGACGACTTTGAGGAAATTTTTGTGTAAAGGTTAGATTTAATTATATTATTTTGTTCATCTTATTGTTTTGTTGCAGTTTACAGGTGGTAGATGAATATCGATCACTTTGACAAATTTTTTTTTGGTAAAAGTTAAGGTTTAATTAAATAAATTCTCCAAAAGATGTTGAATTTAATTATTGTATTCATCTTTATTATTTAAACAAATATCCTATTTAGTGTAAACACGCGCGAGGCGCGTACACCTAAACTACTAGTACTTATAAAAATATAAAATAGTCATATTACAAAATCAATTATTTAGATGTTGGAACTTTAACTACTTTATCTTGATTGAAATGTCTTCTTTGTGTAATTAATTGATGAATGGAGTTGTTCACTTTCTTTTGAATACGTCAACATATGTAAGATGTTGGTATGATATAATTGAGACTTCCCCGTGTTGGTCAGGGTTCATTTCCCTACCTTGTAATTGTCTCTCATATTTCTGATTCCTATAATGACCCGCATAACCGTTCTCTTCTTTTGAACTCATTATCCTAGTTTGAACCTTCATATAGCTTCATTATATTATTTATTACTTGTAGGGATGGGTAGCACGCCCCGCGAGATGATAGGATGCGTTAAGAGGTAAATTTTCAATTTTGAAAGTTGGAAAGTTTGATCAAAGTCAACATTTGATAAAAGATGAGCTCGAAATGAAATTTTGAAAATTTCATTAGGTTCGAAATTTGATTTTGGGTTAGAAAACTACTAGTTTTGGTCCTAAGGCATTCGAGCGAATTCAAGTCATTGATTGAAAATTTAAAACTTAATATTCAACCTCAATCAATATTTGATCAAAGCCATCTCGTATATGTTATTTAATGATTTCAACTAGTCTAAAACATATTTTATTATCAATTTGCACTAATGATATATGTCCGAAAGGTCTCAAATGAGTTTTGGGTACTTATCTAAAGTTCGGTATTTCAACGTTGTTGAGTTTAACTAGTACCACCTAAATCAAATGAGATCAAAATGGTGTTGGAATTGAACTATTCGACCCGTACTAAAATTTTAGAACCATTACAAAAAGAACCATCACATTTTGAATTCGTTTAGGGAGATATGACTATTTTAGCGAGGATAGTTGGTGCTGAGTTCTAGTGTGAATGCGATTGAGATGGAAGAGTGTGACTACACTGAAAAGGTGCGATTGCGCTAAATGAGTTTGCATAAACAGTGTATTAAAAGGTAGATTTTAGGATTTTAGTTTAATTAACATTTTGGGAACTATGAAGCTTTAATTAACATGAACATTGATGTGTTCTTCTCGTGTAGACATTGGAAGCGTGATTCTACTTTTTTAATTTTTCAATAATACCCTTATGTTTTCATGATTTTTATTTGGAAAAATTGAGGTTCGAAACCTCCAAGATAAGAAACCTAAAATTATTAGTTTAATGATCAATTTCTAATAAGTTTTCATTGATTTTTGGAATATAAAGTCCTTATGTTATGGGTAAATTAATTTGGCATCAATTTTTAATTTTGTCGATTATTTCATCATTTTGAATTGTGTATGAACACAAAAATTTGGACTTTTTTTTGTGTAAAGTTAAAAAAAAATTGATGATTTGAGCTCTGCTTTCGATGCAATTTCATTTTTGAATTACTTATCTTATTGATAAACTAATTTTTGAATAAAATAACTATTTAACCTTGAAAATTTGGTGCTGACTTTTGGGACTTGAAAGAAATGTATAGTAATATAGGTAGTCATAGATTCGTAGATCTTTTTATAGATAGATTAAAAGTATTTTGAGGTTGTTATGAAAAGAAAAGTTAACTTTGATAGTTCGTGGCACGTTTTCTCGACACTCGAGGTAGGTTTTGGCTTACTATTCTTCAAACTTAGCTTAGGTGAGAACTTATCATGTAAAACATATTTTGTATTGGGGAAAATATTAGATTAGAGTACTTTTTTTTTGTTTAATATTGGTATTTTATTAATAAATCAACAAAATTTAATCACAAATGGACCAACCCATATAAACAAGACAGACTAGAACTATTCCACTGACCTGGCCCAGCCTGATCTAATTTAAATACATATAACCTAGTAGGGCTTCTAAATTAGTGCTAAGTTTCCTAATCTTCATCTCTTTCACGCCTCTCTCTGAAATGACGATCTCCTTCACCAACTTTAGCTTTTGTTGACTGATGCTTTGGGTGGTCACTATTGTGCCTCTATTATCATGGCTTCCTTGTGATATCAGTTTGCAGAAGTAAGTAGCACCTCTTTTTCTTTATTTTGCTTTTAGCACCTTCAGCTGATTGTACTGTAGATGCTTCTCTTGTTGTAGTTGTGTTCTCCGATGGATGGGAAAGTGAAATACTTTTTGTATAGCTATGAGGGATCTAGTCAGATGAGATAAGCTATTATAACTGAGTGAGCTGACCCTGTTCTCTTTTCTGCTACTTTTCTGGATTTGTTATTGTTGACCTTAATTTTTTCACTTGTTTGTGCTTCACAGATATGGTAGGGAAGAAGATATTGGGATGCTTGGACCCATGATTATTCGGTTACCATCCTCATTCCCAAGTTTATCAAGCTCAAAATGACCCATAGACCCTCCCATGATGCTAAGATTTTTTTTGTTGGTTGAAGTAACTTAGGCTAGTTAGTACATGCACTCTTTTTTATGCTTCTATGGAATGTACATATGTTGCATGTAAACTATTCAGCTGTTACCTCCCCTGCCCCTTTATACTTTTGATGGTGTAACTCTCAACTATGGACACTGCTATTAATCACTATTTAGGATGCCTTTTCCTATTTTCTCTAGCTGATGAAAGCTTGTAATAGTGAAAACTCTTATATCTATTGCTAAGTTTTCAAAATAGTTAGCTAACTAGTTACCTTCTCTGTATATATGCTGATATTTCACTTATTTGCATTGCAAGAGTTGTTGTATTTTCCTGACTATATTTATTATGTTCCATGGGCACTTCAATACTCTTGTTAGTACCTTCTGCATAATGAGTGAATCCATCTGAATGATCATTTTGTTGTATTGTGTCTATTTGCAATGCTTAGATGCTTGTAGGATAGCATGTTCTTCTGCTTGCATACTGTCTGCATACTGAAGTGATTCTCCTTTAACGTATAGTACATCCCTATTCATATCTCCTAAGCAGAATGAATATGAACTTCCACTTTCTTCTCCTCTGAATGCTCTATCTGTGTTGTACTTACCCATCTTTCTATAGGTGTCTCCCATATAACTCTGGTAGCCTTTATCTTGCTCTTTAGCTTATCAAACTCCTTTATTATGTTTGGTCATTCATTAGGGAACGCATCTGCTGGTTTTCTCACTTTCAAAATCATCCTCAGATTCCTTGTTATATTATAGATAATCGGCAACCATATGGTGTCCTTGTTGTCATTTTTCTTCTTATTTCTTCTCCTCTATAGCTCCCACAGAATGATGTTAGGTAGTGCAGACTATCTTAGAATTAATCCTCTTAGGGTCAAGCCTTGAATAGGTATACCTGCAAAAGAAGAAAAGTAGGACCAAGTCCTATTAGCATAAAAAGATCTTCTGAAGACATGAGCTAGTGTCTCTATCGCAGGTTCTTCACAACACCAATACTTTAAGGGTCCTTGCAACCCCCACCTTCTTACATTGTCATCTACTGGTACTCTGCTTTTCCACAATCTCCACTTAAAAATGCATATTTTAAATGGCAGACCTTAATCCAAATACTTTTATATGTGCTATTTACATACTACTTATTCCTGATGTACTGCCAAGCTGACTTCACTGTAAACAACCCTATTGATTCAATGCTCCATATGGGGAAGTCACTACCATCTTCTATTGGAGGCTTTACTTTAAACAAAATATGCTCAGCCATCTCTTCTACAAAAATATCTTTGATCACCTGTTCATTCCATCTGTCTTCCTTTACAAAGTCCCTTACTTTCTGATACTCTCCATGTTTATTGTGCATGTATTCACTCTAGTTGTACTTTGTAGTTTTGAATGTCCACTATAGATTACAAAATAGAGCAATATAAATATCAATTATCAAACCCAACCCTCATTCCTCCTGTGGTAAGCATACTGTTTGCCATTTAACCTAGTGTCTCCCCTTTTCCCCTATTTTACTACTCCAAAAAAATTGAGCTCAAAATTTTTTAATGGAGTTCATCACATTAAGTGGTGGGTTCATCACTGACAAACAATGAATGGAGATTCTTTGCAAGACATGCTTAATCAGTACTGCTCTTCCCCCATATGACAAAATCTTTCCTTTCCAGGTTTGCAGCTTACTTGCTATTTTGTTCATCAGTTGCTGATAGTAATCTTTATTTTTCCTTATATAGAAAATAAGGCATCCAAGGAAGGTGAAAGGGAATTCTTTCCTCAATATGCATGTAGCTACCTTTACCTTTACTCCAACTCCATTTGAAATAATTTTGTGCAAATAGATTGCACTATTTTTTTTGTTTATCTTCTTTCCTGACACCACTTCATAACTATCAGTGCTTCAGTCACCATCTATAGAGTTTTCACCTCAACTTTGCATAAGATAATTATATCATCAGCAAAATCTAGATGATTTAGTTTTGGACTTCCTCCTGGCATGCCAAACAATTTGAAATCCCTTTTCTGCATCAACTTCTTCAGAGTCCTTGATAATACTTCTTCTGCTATTATGAATAATGTAGGAGACAGGGGATCCCCTTGTTTCAAACCTCTTGAGTATTTGAAAAAACCTTTAGGCTGATCATTAAGAAGAATTGAATACCAATTATTCTCCAAGAGTTTGTACACCATATCTATGAGAACTTTAGAAAAAACCAACTTCTTCAAAACCTTGGTTAAAAAAACCATTTTGCTCTGTCATAAGCTTTTATCATATCTAGCTTCATAACTATGTTTGGAGGTTTGCCTCTTTTTCTTATTTCTAAAACTATTTCCTGCACCACCAATACATTTTCTGCAATGTTCCTCCCTTGCACAAATCCTGCCTGCTCTGGTGATATCAACTGAGGAAGTAGACCATTAATTATCTCATGTATAATTCTTGAAAAGATCTTATTTACAAAGTTACTAAGTGATATAGGCCTCATATCAAAAAAGTTGTTTTCTACTAACTTTTTTGGTAAAAATACCAAATTAGTATGAGTAATGAACCTAGGTAATTGAAATCCACAAAAGAATATTGTGACCATTCTCTGAATGTCTTGATTAATGATCTTCTATGCATCTTGATAAATAGCTCTTGTCATTCCACCAGGACCTCCTGCATTATCCCTATTCAATCCCATTATAGCTTCTTTGATTTCATATTTTATTGGCATTTCCATAATTTCCTTATTCTGCTCATCATTTATCAGCACAGGTAGTTCATCTAACAAAGACAAATCCACTGCATCCTTCTGCTTTGTAAACTGCTTCTGGAAAAAACTGTATAGCTGAATTAGCTATGTCTTGTGCATCTTCCATCTAGTCCCCTTCTTCATTATGAATTCTGATAATCCTCACTCTTCTTCTTCTTCCTTTAATAATGGTATGGAAGAACCTGGTATTCCTCTCTACATCCTTAAACCACTCAAATCCTGGCTTTTGCCTCCAGTAATCTTCCTCTCTTTTAAGTTGCAATTTTAACTTAGCATGAGCCTTAAACAACTTTTCTCTATTTACTCTATTAGGATTCTCTTTAAATTGCTTCTCTCTTACTTTGATAATATCTTCTAGTGTTGTAATTTCCTGGAAAATATAACCAAATTTCTCTTTACTCCACCTTGTGAGAGCTGCTTTTGTGTTCTTCAGTTTCTAATGAAACACTATAAAAGGATTAACCTCTACCCTGTATTCCAATTCTACTTTATCACTTCCATACAAGTTTTTTCCTTCAACCATAAATTCAAAAACCTAAAGGCTTTGACAATGTGGTTCCTTTCCCTTTTGAATTAAATTAATAAGGGTGAATAGTCAGAACCACTCCTAGCTAAGTATTCCATTTCCATCATCTGAAACACATCTTGTAACTTGTCATTACATAGTATTCTATCCATCCTTTTAAAAATACAATCCTCATATGTTCTTCTATTCCACCATGTGTATTTACTCCCTTTAAATTGCAGTTTTTCCATATTACACAAATTAATACAATGATTAAAATCTTTTGTTTCATTAAGTGTAATAGGTAATCCATCCAATTTATCTTTTCTATTTCTTATTATGTTAAAATCTCCTCCTATCATCCATGGTAGTTGATATGAATCAACCAATTCTGCTAATGAATCCCACAACATCATTCTTTCACTTGGAGTGCATTTTGCATAGACTAGTGTAACTATCAAAGAAATATTTGCATGTTGACTTTCCAACTTCAATGATAATTGTTATTCCTCATCCTTAATAATGCTATATTCTACATTCTCATCTATGAAGTCCCATATCTTTCCTGATGTATTCACCATGGCATGTTTCATACCCAGCCTCCTTCTATATCTTCTATGTGCTGAATTTCTTGAAATAGTTCCATGAATGAAGTAAAACTGATGTCTCCTTTGTAGGCTAATCAGTCTTGTAAAAGCTTTTTATGTATTGACTGACCTTGTGTTCCATATTAGTGAATTCATCATGGCTTTATTTTAGAGCTGTGACTCTTCGTCTGCATTATGGCTGAACTGGTACTGAAATTCTTGTTCTTTTTCTTTGTTTTTTCCTTGCTTTGCTTTCTGTGACTCTATTTGTTTTGGTGACAAATCAACTGTGTTAGCCACTTGATTAATATAATCTTTCAAGTTTGTCCTATATAGTTCCTCTTTATTACAGCTTTCCATTAAGTTCTCAATTTAGATAGCTAGAGGTAACAACCCTTCTATCACCAGCAATTCCTTTGTTGTTTCGTCATGTATCTATATCTGCATATCTTCTGCTGTCCTTTGAGACCCTTCTTTGTTTTGAATCTGGTTCTTCTGACCTTCTACTCTTTGTTGATTATCTTTATCTTTTTGTAACATATTCTCCTGATTGACCCCCATCTTGTCATTTTTATTTCTTGAATCTTTTGATACTGGTACATCTTAAGCCCCATTTGAAGATTGTTGTGAGTTTGCATTGCTTCTAAAGCTTTTGTTTACCCAATCCTTTGTACTGAATTTCTCTGCCTCCACTTCTTTAACATTAGCAACATTCACAGATTCCTCTTTATTAACTTTACCACCATCATCTTCAGCTTCTAGAGCATCAAATGAATTAGTTACCTCCACTTTATTTTTATTCTCCTTATTTACCTCTCCTAGAATATGTCCATATCTATCTCTCATGTACTTGTTTTTTTTTGTCAGCCATTGTTGATTATTTATGTTCCCTTTTCTTGCCTTATCCTGCTCCTACTACTGCTACCTTTGTTTATTTTGTTCTTTGCCTTCATTCTTGGTTGCTTCATCCCTATTGTCTTCCTTCTTTTTATCATATAATTCTGGATGAATGTTCCCAACAGCTATCTTCATCATGTCTGTGCAAACAACAATCTTTACAGTACTTTGGAATGTAGTCGTACTGGATTTGTATACATTTAGATTTGATGTCTCCCATATAATCATTTTCCTTGTTGATTCAAATCTGCTGAGGTAATCTTGCAACTAAATCTACCTCTGCCTTAACTCTTGCACAACTGGGTCTAGTTTGGTTTTTAGTGGCCATATCTACTGTCAAAGGCTTGCCTAATGCCGAAGCAATAAAGAATAGTGCATCTCTGGAAAAGAAATTTTATGGTAAGTTAGGAATAGAGATCCAAGCTACTCTAATTGTTATTTCTACATCAGGCTCAAACCATAGATCCCACTTCAATGTTCTCATTTGTCAATACATATCCATCAATTTAATATAGTGGGCTACTGTAGATAATAATTGAACATAGTCTTCTAGCAATTCTAATATTATTAGAATATGCCTTGCATCCAATACTCCTATCGTACACTGACCTTTGATCCCGCATTGAATTGGCATAATTTTTCTCAATACATCAATGTGGGGATTGCCATAAGAGAATTTACCGATAATAGCATATTGAAGTTTCTCCTGAATGATAAGATTATGTATTTCTAATGTCTTCCACATTATCGAAGGCTCCTCATGCAACATTATCATGGGTTTAGGTGGAACTCTAATACTATTATTATCAATTACCTTAGGTTTCAAAAGATCTGCAAATTTTGTACTACAATTCCCCTTTTGAACCTCATTATTGGTCTTCTCACTCTTCCGTCTATTGCTTTCATCCAGTGGGATAGGGATAACGTCCATATTGGCCAAAGTGGCCAATGATATTGGTTAGGGTTTTAGGTGTAGGCGATATTGGTTAGGGTTTTAAAGGGCTTTCTAGCATTAATAAAGAAATTTTAGGAGACAAGTTCAACCATTGTACCAACCTAATCAGTTATACAGAACTTTATTTGTATGATGAACCTATAAATTAATATGATATTGTGTTTTAGGTTTTTGTTCTCTTTCTATGAGGTTTTCTGTTAGAGCCAAATTTAGATATTGTCTATAGAAAATATTGAGTTAGCTATAGACCCATCAAATTAGAGTAATTATTGAGATAATTTGATAATGCGATACTCGTGTGGGTGTTATGTCGATGATTGACCTGAGATCAAAATCAGGGCAGATCTAGAATAGTAGGTAGTGTTTCCCTGGTAACCAACTACACTTGCTACGATAAATCTTGTAACTATATCGAAAAATATATTAAATTTATAACTATTAACTAATGGAAACCCATATCTAAATAGGTTGTTGGTTCCAAGTAAAGGAAGAGGTTCTTAAGGTGCATTTGACCAGCTGCATGCAGAATCAAATTTTATTGGGTCATGCAAAGTTTTTTTAACTAATTTAAACTCTCCATTTAATTCTAAAAACTACAAAACTCAGAAGTGGTGCACATTTTTTTCCTTTGTTTCTTTTTTTTTTTAAAAAAGCATAAGTAACAAAGTTGATTTAAAAGGAAACCAGACGATATTTTTTTTATCAAAGAGGTTGGGCCATGAGCCCTTTATTGCTAACTAAATTTTGTCTACAAGAAAATCCCAAAACAAAAAAAATACCCGATCCAAAAAAGAAGGTCTGATTATAACACAAAGAGAAAAAATAAAAGCAAGCAAATTCTAAAAAGGAAAGAAAATGAAAAGGGGAAAGAGGAAAGGTCTAAGCTTCTTCATCGAGACTTCAATCTACCCTTAAAGAATCTCCATGACCGAATGAGTTGCCAAATCATTTCTCTCACAAATGTCAAGTCTATCCAACCTTGAAGAATTCTTCAACTCATCAACTCCAGGCCTGGTATATATAGAATGAGCAACAAACTAATACCATTGCAAAATTATCCAAGGATAAGGTGAGTCAATTATCTATAACATTCCTCCCTTATAATAGCCTAATTAAGTACTGTATCTAGTGTTTCAACATGAATTTGTTGTTGTTTTATGAATTTGTTGTGATGTTAAAATCCTTGTTTTGATGTTTCCTAATTTTGAGATTTGGTGTTTGCAATTTATCCGTGTATAATATCGTCTTGGCTTATGTTGGTAATTCATTGTCATGATCTAAACCAGGCTAACCTTAACGGGTATCTGTAACGCCCCAAAATCTAATTCCGGACATCACACAATGCTCAAGGCTATGAGTAGCCCCAAGCTAACCCTTTGAGCCTTCTACTAGATCTGAACCTTACTTTAAGATAATCTTATATAATGTTGTATTATACCGAAAAATAAATTGAATAAACTGTAGGTATTATCTAAATAATAAATACTAAAAGCCTGTAATTAAACTCATAGTTCGATAAGCCTCTACTACTAAAAAACTAAAGAGCCATTGGGATAGACCTCCAACTGACTCAAGCTAAACTGAAAACAATAACTCAATTACTATGAAAGTTGAAAATCTGACAAGGACTCACCAACTGTGGCAGCGTAGATAGAGATGCTTGAACTACTCACACTAATGACACTGAGCACATAAACCTACATTATAAGACAATGTAGCACATAGACATATATGTGGATCAGCACTTTGAGGATGTACTAAGTATATGGGGTGTAATGCATAAGTAAACATTATCATAATTAGAAAGTAAATGCATGTGGATGTATATGACTCACATAAGCTTGATTATCTAAAATATCAAAATATAAAATCAGGCATAACAAATCATACTTGTGAATCCAGTGAGTCATAACACTTAGTCTTATAAAAGTTTTTCTATCGTTCTTTTCTTTTGAAACTCAGAAGCTTTGAGAGCTTTGGAAATCTTAGAACTTTGGGACTTAGGGACTTTGGGACTCAGGGAGTTTCTTCTAACCAACATAAAACATGTGAGCTGACATAGAGTCCAACATCTTTCCCACGTTGGGGAGAGTTGTTCTACCCTTACCATCAGAATAAAACCTTAACTTTAGTGATCACTATCTTATCCCAATATGGGCGTTTAAAACCTATGGCGGCTCGTAGTTATGGGGCATGAGATCTTGGAATCATACCCAACTCAGTGCTAAATACTACTCCCATACTTATTGCTCAGAACTTTTAGGAAATCCACCTTAAAACAGCATAAGGGTTTATAATGAAAACCAATTATACTTCTCTTTTCTTAAAATCATAACTAATGTGGATTCCTATCTTAGCTTAGGTTCGGAGGATCAATCTTTCTTTAAAATCTAAATTCTTTCTTGTTAAAACATGCTAACAATATACTCTTCATGAACTATCAAAATTCTTACTTGGGTTTAAATCATATGTACTTAAATGATCACAATTTCATAATGAAGCTTAATTCTCAACAATTATCTTTGAAACACTTGAAAATATCAATTCACAATAGGAATGTTCAATTCATGATATAAATCCTCAATTCAAAGCATAAATAGGTGGGATAAATATTCAATTCAAGGATTAAATCACTTATATCTTCATAAACTTGAAACAAGATACTTTAGGTAAAAACCCCAACTTGTAAATCATGTAATCTTTAATAAAATTGATGTTTTTGGGCACAAGAATGAAAGATTTGTCCTTGTTCAAACCCCACATACCTTAGATGATGAACTAGATGAACAACCTTGCTTTTATGACTTTATTTGTGCTCTTGAATGATGGTTCTTGGAATTCTTGTTTTGGGAATCTTAAATCTTGAATTAATTTGGAAAAAGGATGGTGGAATCTTTGGATTCTTGAGGTTGATTGTTGAAGCTTAGGGTTTTTGGGTTGAGAGAAATCTTGAGAAGTCAAAAGTGTCATAGTCAGGTATTATCAACCAAAAATCATTACAAACAAATCCCAAATCAATTCCCTCATTTTATTTTACATATCGTGTTTTTTTAGCATTCCAGGTAACCTTTTAGTAATTAGAGCACCCATAGGACTTGAAACTTATAATTCTCTCCTTGTGGAATTGACCCAAAATTGAGTTGGTTTATTGACAATGACTGCCTCACTCCTCAAACATGGGAGTGAGTTGAGCATTATCAAAATAGCACCTTTTTTGGGGAGTGGAATATAGATTTCACTTTTGCGGTGTGATTCTTACTTGCAAATACCCGGGGTGGTATAATTTACATTATTTGTTGTTTTTAAATTTTTTAGGTGATCGAAGTGTTAACGGAACAATGAATGATAACACAAGCAATATGGGCCCCTTTGATGGTCCCCTAGAAGATGAGGGCCAAGAATTTTATTTCGTATCTTATCTCTTATCATTTGGTATCAGAGTTAGACTTGATTTCATTCCTACGAAATCAGTCTTAGGTTTGTTATCTTGAAAATCACAAAAAAGAAGTGTCAAAAAAACAAAAATCCCATAAAAAATCAATATTTCTATTTTTGAACCTAGGTCAAAATTTGAGTTTTTGATTTTGTATTTTTTTTCCTATGTTTCTAGCGTTAGATTTTTATTCTCTAACACTTAGGAGTCAAGGGTTCAAATTTGAGCATAATTGGAGTCATTTTGAGTGTTCTACCATTGTTGGGGCTTAAACTTGAAGAAAGTTAAGTGGCTTCGAAAATCTAGAAATTTTGAGAGAGAATTCGAACAAATTGATGTTTGAAATGTGTTTATAAGGTTGAAAATAGCCCTGGTACAACATTTGATCGCATTTCGATCATCGGTTCAAGAGTTGGAGGATTTCGACGTTTTGGTGTTCTTGAGAGTTCTTGCAAAGATTCAAATCTTCATCTTGAATTCTTATCACAAGGTGGTGTTTGATCCAAAAAGATCCAAGGAAAAGGTGTTGTACTTTTTTTTTCTTGGGAATATTCCAATCTTTCAAAAAAAACAATCAAAAGGCATCAAAAAGGAATATTCCAAAGGAAAAAGACAAAGGAGAGTACAAAGGAGGGAACCACAAGAAATTCAAAGCTTCTTGAGCTTGAAAAATCAATTGAAGAGCCCCTAACTCTTGAATTTTTTTCATCCATATCAACCCCAACAATACCAATCCAATTTTATCAACCTCTTTTCAACAACAAATTCAAGTCGTAAACACATCTCATCACTTTAAAAACTCCATTGCTCAAGGTTTGATTCTTAGTTTCAAATTCTTGATTTCTAGTTTCTTTTCTTTGATTCTTAGTCTTCTTTTCTAGATTTGTTCTTCTTTGTGGCTTGATTTCTTTTGTCTTTTCTTTCTCTTATCTATTGTTTCTTAGTTTAACTCTTGAATCTAAGTCTTTTGTGTTAAAGTTCTTTGTTCATTTTGTCATCTTGATTTATTCTTTTCTTATTTTGATTCTTGAATTCAAAGTCCTTACCTTTATTTTTAAAATGAGTCATCAATAGTTGTTTCCTTTCTTTTCTCAATTGTACTAAGAAACTATGGGTGGAGTAACAATTGATACCCTCTTACAGGTGGTCCTAGGGATGAAACAAGATATGAAGGACATGAATGAGAAGTTGTTGAACATTGATTGTGGATTGGAAAGGATAGATGGTAGGTTGGCAAACATTGGGAAGAATTCGAAGGCTTCTTATCCTAGTCGTCAGCCCCATGTCCAAACTCCCTCGAACCTACCAAATATGACACAAGTTCTATAAGTTGTTGTACAACCACTCCAAATCCAAATTGAAAAGACCAAGTCCCACATGGAACTTTTGTTGCATACTAACCATGATACTAGCATTATACCTAACATCACTCCTTTATTTGTGCAGGTTTATGAACAAACAATCTCAAAGGAAAATGCAAGGAGAATGCATTATAAAAATGAGCTTAAAGGAGTAATGGAATTATTACCAAAGGATTCTAAAGTTTAAAAGTACAATAACAAGTTTATAAAGGAGTTGGATTCGAGGACGAATCCTCTTCAAGAAAGAAAGGATGATACAATCTCAATGGGTTTCACTTCTTTGGGATCGATGCTTTAAGGATCACATATACGAATCCAAAACTTGTTCATTTTAGGGTATCAAATATGTGAATAGAGGATAGATAGGAAAGAAGCTAAATTTGATGAAATTCTCTAAGGAAGGAATAGGCGACACAACATTTAGATGATTTGGGCTACGAGAGAGTGTGGGCGCCCATTTGTATTATTTTGGCTCTTGGGTCACTTTTGGGCCTATCATGTAATAAGTAGCCCATAGCTATAAATATCTAGGTTTTCCTTCATTTTAGGTGGTTAATGAATGATGATGTTGTGAATACACTTGAGAGTGTTTAAATGGGAACTTGCTGGGAGTTTCATTGATTGTGTGAAACGTGGTTTGCTCGGCTCCATCCCTGTGAGGGTCTCATAGGGGGTTGGTGCTTGTGATATTTTGATAGAAAGGTATTTGGGTTTAATATATCCTTAGGTTTTCCTCTATTTATCATTTTGTGTCAATCTATATATCCTTTACTTTATTGTCTCGTTTCCTTTGTTTTCTCGTGTTTTCATCTTTTTCATCTTGTCTTGTATCATTATAAAGTGGTATTTTTATACCGGCTATAGATTGCAAGCAATTTCATTAGCCTACGCTTAAGGTATTCACATATACTCGCAGATCCCATTATTAAAATCACTTGGGGGATTCCCGTGTATCCCAAACGGTTTTTACTATAAGTTTGCTTGGAGGATTCTTATGTACCCCATAAGGTTTCCAATTAAACCAAAGACATGGCCACTAAGTCCCCTTTTAAACCATTTAAAATTATTTAAATCAATTTAGGTTTCATTGCCACATTATGTAATGAAGAGTTTTCAATGAAAGTCAAACTATGTGATAAAATCATTCTCATAGGCATTTTAACAAACATATTGAGGGCATATAGTTTCCAAAATGAAAATCAAGTACCAATTAACCATTCCCATGCAACCACATGTTCAAACCACAATTATAACACGAAAACCATATGAAAAACATAAGGATACATTATCCAACCAAGAACAACCAAAACCCCTAACACATATTTCAAAACCAAAAATAATATCACAATTATGCTATGGAAATCATTAAGTAAAACATGTTTTTAGTTGAAATAACAATGAGGAAGAAATAACATGCCTGAGTTATAAAGATTCACGAATATATTTTGATCCTTAAGCCTCTGATGAACACCTTGAAGAAACCCTAGCCCAATCTTCTTAAGAGCCTTTAGAGAGAGTTTTGATCTTCTAAAGTAAGTAATGAGAGGCCGAAAGATGTTATGGGACGTGGGGTCTTAAGGTTTTGCGGTGGGAAATATCCAGAATATCCTCCGATTAAAATTTGTAAAAATAATGCAGGTGGGTACGGTTTGGACCCCTCACCTGTATCCAATCATACAAGTAGTAACCCTAACTCATACCCTAGGCAGAAAGTTGGACTATAATTCTATCCAATATCTGACTTCATGGCCTAACTCATAACAACATCACATAATTGGTGCCCTATAGTCATACCCTAGGCAGTACATAATCAAGAATGTACACTATTTAACATACGATTAGCCCTACTCTCTTGTACCATCTCTATACAACTCGATGTAGTCTTGGCGTACCTTGGATAAAAAATAACCTAGAACATAGTATTTATCATAAGACTTGGGATCCTAATTTATTAGCATAACATACGACTAGTATGCTTGTGTTGTACGGTTCCCAGAGAGTTCAAAAACTTAGGAAATTTCTAAGGGAAAAATACAGGGTGTTTTAGATTAGGGGGTGATTCAAGGATTTATGGTCTAGTATCGAGGTAGGCTTCTATCTACTCTTCTTCATTAAATGGTGTATTATATATGTTGAATGCTAAATAGGGATGTTAGGATGTGATATTGGATAGAACGTTGTGACTTAGCATAATTAATGAGTTTGAGGGCCAGAAGGGTAATTGATCCTTAAGGTGAAATACTTTTTATGCTTCTAAGATCCTATTAAGCTAGCATATTAGGCATAGTTGAGACTAATGAATCTTTAGTATTTTGTTTTCTATATTACTCGATCGATTTTGCTGGTTTTACTGGATTATTATGTCATGGTTATGTTGAATATATATGTTATTGGGCCCAAGACCATGATTATGAATTGGTTGAATTTTAAGAAGTGTTTTATCCTTGTAAAGAGTATGGCCATAGTTTATAGGAAATTAGATGCTTATAATCGTATTGTTTGGATAATGATGAGGGCATGCATAGATTCAGTACATTCATGCTCACTAAATAGTAAATGATATGATTCCAACTAAAAATATGGTTTTACTACTGTTTTTCCTAAAAAGGAATTTATTCCCACTTTTCACTTTTAATATGAACTTCTTCATAATGGGAATCATACCATCTTAATGAATAGCTTATGAGCCCTTGAGACTAAAAATAATGTTTTAGAGATTTGACCGAGATAGGTTCCGATTCATGATTTTTCTGCTACTATTTACCTCAAACGAGAGAGATTTTGACCACTCTTTCTACACTCTTATGATGATTTAGCCTTGGAGTTTAACCCGGACAATGGACTTATAGATTCACACTCTTTTATCCACAATTAGCGTGTGCACTTATATATGTGTGTCTATATATATATATATATATATATATATATATATATATATATATATATATATATATATATGGTACTGGACGAAGCAGATTGATGATGATGATGGTTATTGAAAATACTAGATCAGAATCTGGTCAGTGTATATGGGTACTTCTAAACCCCTTAAGGGCCCCGTCATTTATCAGCCATCATGCCAGAGAAGAGAGGTCATTGTAAATTATACAATTACAAGTCATCCAGATGGAGGAGGTGTATACAATGGGTTACATTATGGTACTTGGATTAATTATGGTAGTATAGATTATGCATTGCACTCAACCTTACATGTATATTGCCTATCACGAGTATGTTCCTATAGCTATCAGCCTTATGGGGGTTGCATAGGTATAGGTGACCAATATTATTTGCAGTATGTTGTGTGTGCTGATTGGACCTTTTAGGTTATGATGTCCAATTTATGTATTATTTGTCCGAGCTAGCTGGTTACTATATTATGTTATTATTATGGTTAGTTTGTGACAGGTTGATTGTTGGACTAGTACTAAGATTGAGGTATGATTCTGATCCCTTTTTTATAGTTGCTTTACTATGGATAATTATCTCATGTTTAGACATATGGATTATAGATCTTAATTATGTTAGTACTAGTTCCTACTATGATTAGGAGGCCTCAAGATGCTAGTATGACTACTCAGGTTGTACCTTTGGGTTATCCTTATTTATTTTTATACTTTTATATATGTAGTTATGGTAGAACCATATATCCCTCCCTTTCTTTATGTGTTCATGTCGTATATGAATTCCTAAGCCTTGTATACTATTATATATCATTTATCTGCTCTTTATTTGTATATGGGCTAGAGATATGCAATATAGTGCTTAGGTGTCAGAGTATGGCTAGAATAGGATATTTATCCTTACTGCATCCTTAGCTTTACTATGTTAGTTCCCTAGATATTTGAGCATAATTTACATTTTTTCTTTTAAGTTATGTATATTTGAAGTATCTTTGGAGCTCAGTCGGTAGTTTCCTAATAAGTATCGCATATTTGATACTCTTATAATACTCTGCAGCCTACAGGTCATAGTATGGGTTCTCACTATTATTGTGTGGGTCGTGCAGAGAATCTATCGTTCAAAGGCAAGGGATGTGCTCATCGCATTCGGATTATAGCTATTCTCCTTTTTATGTACTAGACTAATCTTTATGTTGTATTTAGAGACGGGTTGTATCAGTATATTCATTCAGTACATCACTTTGTAATCTTATTAGATTAGAAGCTTTTGTACTGATTCCACTAGGTTTCGGGACTACATTGTGTATTTTAGCTTTTTATTCTATTTATTCCTCATTTCTTATTTATTTCTTTTGTTAGTCTATTACTATTAGTTGCAGGCTATGGGTTGCCGTACCTACTGATGGGTATGGTGGGTGTTTTCATGACCTGAGAAATTAGGACGTGACAGACAAGTCCATATGGTCCAACTAATTCGAAACGAAGGAAGCATAATAACTCTGCAATGCCAATAAATGATCAGTAAATCATGACTTTTGAGGTTTCAAAATTGATAAAAAAGATAGGTAATTAAGAAAATGTAATTAAAGAAACACTCCCACTATTTTTTTAAGTGTTCCCTTCTTTTTTTGTGAGTTAATTTGACTAAGTTTCAAAGCTAAATTAGATTAGATTAATAAAAAATTTTAAATGAAAGTTTAGATATTCAAAACTACATGAAATGTACTATAAATTACAATTTTTTTTCAATTTGATTAAGAAAAATATCTTAAAATATTGGTCAAAGTTTGTATCATTTGACTCTAAAAGAAAAGGGAACAATTAAAAAAAGAATGAATGGAATATTGTTTAGGTTATTTAATTTAGTATAAGGGTAAAATGGTAATCCAACCTTTAACTTTTTTGGTTCTCACTTTTAGTATAATATGATATGATAATATGATAATGTCTTGACTCCTGAAAAGACTCCATTCATGCAATGAGAGATAATATTTAATGTGTATGAAGCATCTGAACTCTATTTGAAGGGTTGGTGTGGGTTGCTCTTCGACTCAGGGAACTGTTCCCAGAATCACACATATAACAAGAACTAGGAGATAAGTAAAGTGCTTAGTGCAAGAGTGCAGAAAAGTAAAGACACGTGATTTTTATATGGAAACTCCTTGCTCAAGGGATAAAAACCATGACCTATCTCTAGGATTTCAAGCTTCACTATATTAAAGCAGCCTCTTGAATACAGACTCCAAGGATTAACCTCCTAATACTTCATTACAAGAAAACCCAAGCTGTGACTCTACTGCTTTTCACCGGAGCTAACTCTAGTAGATAACACCTACAGGTAACTCTAACTGGACACCTCAAGCTAACTCTAGCTTGGAAAATAACCTAACTCTGGATGATTATAATGAGCTGATTACACTACAACACCTACTACAATATAAGCAAACATAGGCAAGCATTTAAGTACAGATTACAAAGACTCAACTATAACAATGAAATAAAGATAAACTTGATAAATAACATGTTCCCTATTACTGTTCCAGCCATTAAGTTGCAGCGCTGCAATACTTTGAAAAGATATTTAATTGTAAGTATATATAAGTGTTGGTTTTCTTGTTGAGATAGATGAGCAATATATATATGGACATAATAAAACCTAGAAGAAATATCATTGGTTGAAGCAAAATAGTGGCAACAACTTTTCACCAAATTTTGTACTTTGTGTCAGCTGGCCTGATGACTGTGACAATGACCAGTGATCCCAACCTATTCCCTAATACACAGAGTGGCTTTGTTATCACAATAAGGGCTCCAGGGAATGAGTCCCAAACTATGAATTTGTCAATCATCAAAACCAAGGACTTAATAATTTCCCTTTTTTTATGATGACAAACTAATACAATCAGATCAGCATACTCAACATCTTTAATCAATTTTTGTACAGCACAACCTACACTTTTGCAACACAGTATGAGCAACAAGATCACAAACCAGAACAGTTTGTCCAACAAATTTCTCTACCACTGATGTTTATAAGAATGCAAGCATCCTCCAGCTTATTCCCCCCATCAATGAGCAATAAAGCTCGCCCTAAGTGACAGAACTCCTATCTTTATCAACATAACTACACTATATTTCTACAAAGCATACTGCCAACATAATATACATATCCACACCACACTACACCATAATTGACAGACTATATAGCTACACATATATACAATATACAAGGGCATACTACATATTACATTTTCCCTCTTTTGACATCATAGAAAAAGTTAAGCAGTAAACCAGGTATATATAAGTCATATATTTTAATTCATGTCCATTGAGGCAACACTAACATGAAGACGATAAGAATAGAGACTAATAGGGGAAGTGATAGCACAAAAAAAAGTCATCCATTCATGCATCAATTAGTACCAAAAACTACTTACAAAAATAATAATCTACCAAATGTTTAAATAGCTATCTCAATCATTCATCATAAACAAAATAGGGGCAAGAAGAAAAAATAGTTGGATAGAATTAATTCTAACCCAAAGTAGGAGTAAGAATAAAAACTAACAGAACTAGTGGCGATATCCAGAAGGAAGAAGGATGGAATCGGGTAGGATGTGAATCCAGGAGGAGCTTTAGGCAAAAAAAAATTTTAGTCTCCTCCACCCTTTCCTGCAGGGTAGCATTTGAAACCCCTAATTCCCTTCCAGAGATTGTTCTTTCTTTTCTTTTGTCTTGCAAGGGCAACCTTCAACACATCAATTTCAGTATATTGTAGAGTAAGCAGAGTAGTTAGAGTTTCTATCTCCTGTTTCAGTCATTTCTACTAATTCATATGATCAGCCAAACATGTATTCTTCTCAAGATCTGAAATATCAAACACTTTATTCACTGAGTCAGTTATCACTAGTCCACACTCAATGTTGAAGTAGGCAAACACCCTATTCATTCAAAAACTATATGGTAGCCCACGCCTTCTAGTGTTAGCATTGATAAGAGAGTTCATATGTTCCATAACAATGGCCAACAGGTTAAACCTTTTGTACTTAACCAACATCCCCATCAGAAATAGATCAATGCATATTGGATTTATCTCCTTATCATACATAGATAGTAGTGATCCTTTCACAAGTTCGAGCAATAACAACAATTCTCCACTGAGAGTCATATTGGTAAACTCTTTAACACTTTAAAGTTTCAAGAACTGGATAGATCCTTTTTCAGACTTGATGGACCTGATTCCTTTTGTTGGAACACCAAGGATTTGTGAGAGTGTTTCTTCATCCAATGCTATATGCACTCCAGGTACCTCAGATATCAGATATGACCCATTGATAGAGATTTCCAAGTTATAATAAATCACCTTCACCTCCTCTTCATACACGTGAGACATACTAAAATTAAATAAATATTCCCAATATTGAAATTTCACCATCTCTAACAAATCTCTCATTTCTGGCATATTAATCACAGAAAGGTCAAATGTTCTTCCACGTAGAACTTCCTGATTCTTAAGAAACTCAAGCCTTTTTTCTCTAGACATAGATGATCTAGAGCCTGGTTCCTTGACAATAACTTGGTCTGATCTTTTTTTGTTACCTATGAAATAGGATATTGGTGTTGGTTTCATAACTAATGGCTCCTATCCTTTTTTCTTGAATGTATCCCTAGTTATACTCCCATTCACTTTAGTACCAATAGAGTGTTTTACTAAGTCCGGCTTAAGTACCTCATCCTCATGGTCACTTGTCCATTCAAACATGTGTTCTACCTCACTGTCTTCACTGTCTGAGGGAGGTTCCCACTTGGGAGGCTTAGTGCTTGAGGCTGGCAGTTTTAGAGCTTTTATATTTTTTTCTTATGGATGATACAAATCCCAAATACCTTATTTTGAAGTAGGAAAGTTAGATAAGAAGGGTTGTTGATTATCTAGGGAACTAATGAGATTTTGAAGTAAGAGAGTTTTCAAGGTGAGAAGGTATTTTATCTGAGTTTAAGCTTAATATATGGCATAAGGGGATGGTCAATATTGAAGGATGCAAAGCATCTGATGGGACATATCTAGTCAGATAGATATGTCTATTAGTTTTAAAGTACAAGTGGCATTCTTTTGAGAAGGAGAAAGAGTGATATGGCATAGTTATTTGACATATAAAATAGTTAATATTTAAGAGTAGTAAATGGTATTAACCTGATCCCAAACCTAGTCCCAAGGTGATGTTAAAATCTAATGATTGTTGTTATCTCACTACTCCAGTCATCTCTTTTCTTACATGCCATGGGTGTATATCTATAAGGAAATGAGACTGAATTAGACACATAAGACATTTAATTACCAATCCATAGTCATGAGTGGGGGATCAAGAATGTCTTAGCAGTCATGTAACTTGAAGCACCTTCTCCATTTCAATGGACTCACAATCAGTTCCCTTCTTTCCTTCATCAAGGATGTACTGAGGATAATTTCTTCAGAGCTAAACACAACCCTCCCTTTGATTGAGCCATAGTACCATCATCAATCATACTCTTCATCTTTGATTTCATTATCAAGGAGACATGTCTCCACTAAGAGCATCTAGCAAGAGGTAATCTTACATAACGTCCATCATATGCTTTGAGAAACCATTATTATCAGCTTATATTTGTTGCTCCCTTATTCCCTTACCTGTATGAGCTTTGGGAACCCATTTTATCTTAAGCTTCTATGAGAAGTTAGAGGAAATATCATATTATTTTTTGTCTAGCTAGGTAGATTTCCACCTCTTTTCTTTTTAAGGAAGATTATCTAAGTTCCTTTAGAGCAACAACTTTAGCAGGACATGAATTCATGGTGTGTCTATTTTTTCCATAGTGAAAGCATAGCAAATTGTCCTTTACTAAGACATACTTACTGAATAAATTATACGCAGGGTACACACTATAGAAACCAATCTCCCTTTTTCTATTTGCCCCTTGATTAACAATATTTGAAAGAGTGTTGGATGAGGTTGTCAACTTTATCTCTTTGTCAAGATTGGCTTTTTCTGCATGTAGGTCCCTTTCCAGTTCAGCACTCCTCACCAGTGTGGCAATCATTTTATCATTTGCCTCACTCGGTTTTTTTTCTAAATCAAGTTGAATTTGCAACTTTTCAATATTCCTTTTTGACTTGATCTAGACATTTCATTCAATTTTTTAATTAGTGAATTATTTTCAATAGATAGATATTGACTAGTGTCCTGAATTTCAGTTACTAGTGCATTCAACACAACAACTTCTTCTTCATATTTTTCAAGATTTATCTTAAAAAACTCCTTATATTTAGTGAGATCGATGACAGTATCAATCAATATATCAGTAAGAGACTTCAACTCAGCAAGAGAAAAGTATGAGAGATTTTCTTTGATGTCTAAAAGTGTTACCTTATCATCTTCATCTGTATTTGAGTTTGCGATCAGGGAAAATAGGGAACCATACACTTGTGCATCATCCTCTATCACAATCATTAAGACATCTTCATCCTGTTTAAATTCATCATGGTTTAACTGAAGATCACTCTGGGAAGCTATAACTTGCACAACTAATCTATCAGCTTCAAATTTTCTTCTATACCTTTCTTGAACCTATTTATTTCCTCCTGCCTTTTCACTACTCTACTTGGCATATTCTTTATATTCTATCCTATGCATAGGATAGTCCCTGATATAGTTCTAGGTTTTCCATACTTGTGACATGTATTATTTTTCTACTCTCCTATGGTATATCTATTGGACTCTCTTTTCCTACGGAATGCACCAGATTTCTTCAAAGCCTTGATAACGCACTTAGCAATGTAAGCAGTCTCTTCATCCCCCTACACTTAAATTGTCTTTGGTAACCTTCAGAGTTAGATTCTTTTATACCTTGAGCTCATCTTTTAGCTTCCCAAGTTTCTTCAATATCTTGTATGTTTTAAGATTCCTAATAAGCTCATCCAAAGACATCTTTTTTAAATCCTTATCTTCAGTAATTATGTTCACCTTGATCTCCCATCTATTAGGCAGTATGCTTAAGAAATTTCTCACCTACTTGTTAGTTGGAATTATTTCACCTAGATAGTACAACGCATTGGTGATAGCAGTGAACCTTGTGTGCATCTCCTGCATGAATTTGTTTTCCTGCATGGTGAATGTCTCATACTGATTAGTCATCATATCCATCTTAGAATGTTTAACCTGAGTAGTTCCTTCATGGGTTGTCTTTAGAAAATCCCAGATTTCCTTGGCAATTTGACAGCCAAATATCCTATTGTACTCATCAGGACCAATGACACCGACAAGAATATTCCTGGCCTTGTAATTCTTTTCTATCTTCTTTTTATCTGTGTCATCAAACTCCTTCTTAGTTTTATGAACTTTTGTGGTCACATCACCAACTTTAACTGATCTGGTGGAAATGAAAGGACCATCCTCTATGATATTCCAGAGCTCACAATCTTCTGCCATGATAAAGTTGTGCATCCTTATTTCCACCACCCATAATATTTACCATTGAAATTTGGTGGTTTGGTGGTAGATTGGCCTTCTTCTTAACTTGGAGGAGCTGTCATTTCTCTACTTAGGATCCTTACAAAGTGTTAGCCTTTATAAGAAAGTCTAGCTCTAATACCAAATAAAGAGTTTATAAGAAACTCGAGGAACTATTCCCAAATCCACACATGTAACAAGAAATAGGATATAAGGGAAGTGATAAGTGCATAAGTACAGAAAATTAAAGACACAGAATTTTTAAGTGGAAACACCTTACTCAAGGGAGAAAAACCACTATCTGTCTCTGGGATTTCAAGATCTACTATATTCAAGAAACTTCTTGAATATGGACTCCAAGCATTAACCTTTTAATCCTTTGTTTCCTAGAAATAACTCTATTATAAGAAAACCCAAGCAGTAACTCTACTACTTCTTGCCCCAGCTAACTCTAGCTGACAACACCTTCAACGAACTCTAATTGGACTCCTCAAGCTAACTCTAGGTTGGAGAATCACCTAACTCTAGATGATTATAATAAGCTGGTTAAACCATAATACCTACTATAATCATAAGAAAACATAGGAAAGTATTTAAGTACAGATTACAAAGACTCAACTATAATAAGGAAATAGAGATAAACTCAATGAACACCAAGTTCCCTGTTACAGTTCCAGCCTTTGATTTGAAATACTGCAACACTTTGGAAATATATTTAATTAGAAGTATATGGAAGTGTTGGTTTTCTTATTGAGGAAGATGAGCAATATATATCTTGACACATGAAACCTAGAAGCAATCTCATTGGTTTAACCAAAAAGGTGAAAGCAACTTTTCACCAAATTTTGTACTTTGTGTCAGCTGGACTGTTAACTATGACAGTGACCAATGATCCTAACCTGTTCCCTAATATGCAGAGGGCCGTTGTCATCATAACAAGGGCTCCGGGGAACAGATCTCAAGCTATGAATTATCAATCATCAAAACGAAGGACTTAACACTATGAAATAATTGGATATCATAAATTTAATGTTCCAAAATAATGCTTTTAGATTCATTTAGTAATTGTGTTGACACTTTTGATAGGAACCACCCTGTAGGATTACTATTATCAACTTTTTTCTTACCCTTTTCCCTTTTGTATGAACCTGTGGGGATAAACCTACATCCTTCGACACTTGACATTATGCTGGTATTCTATTTCTTGTCTATCTTCTATTTTAGATACATCTTCTTGCATACTTTTATGTAGTCCTGTATCTATTTTCTCATAAAAAATAATATCATGAAGAACCTTAATAGGGGAGCTATGTTTCTGAGCCAACACTGTCTGTAACTTTGCTACTTTTTCAATCTCCTTATGTTAACCTTCTGTTTGTTTAATCAACAATTGCTCCTATGAGGTGAGGTGACAACTAAATAGATTCTACATTAGAAACCCCTCCTCCTTCAACAAAATCATGCACAACACTAATTTATCAACTTGTAAAGGTTCATGAAACCTTCCAGTTGCTAACTCTTTTTGTATAGCTTTCTCATATTTAAACTCTCTAGGTATAGCCTTTTCTATGGACTTTACATCGACTTCATTGTTATCTCCTCTGTATGACTCATAGCTTGATTATTTCTAGAATTATGAGTGTCTTTTCCTGCATCATTGTCATTATCTTTATATTTACTCTCTTGTTTAGTATTATCCATGCCTGTTAACTCTAATTTCTCTTTATTGGTTACAGTGGGTTGAGGACTATGAATCTCTGAGTTGACAAGTTCGTCGTGCTCCTGTTGCTGCTGTTGTGAAGACCCTGTGATATTCTTTATACTTTCTTGATTATTCACCTCCCTATACTTTTGGGAAGACTGTTGTGATAATATGTGATTTACTTATTGTTGTGATGTTTGTGTGTGTATCATCCCTAACAACTGTAATATGATCATCCTCTACTTCTGTAGTTCTATCCTTCTCATGTGTATCACTATTTTTCTCTCCTTCCTCCCGTAGAGTATCAAATGTATTCCAATAGTAATGGATTTATTAAGAGGAGATACAATTGTATCTCTTAAAAATTGTCTAAATCTCTTTCCAATTTAAATCTCCTATTTGTTGGATTCCATTTTCTAGCCTTGGGCCTTCCTCTTTAGGGTGCTCTTTTCTTGGAAAGTTATTATTATCCTTCTTACAATCCTTTTCTTCTTCTTAATTACCATACTCAAACTAAATTCTTAGTTCCGAATGTAAAATTCTACATTCAGATTCATTATGTCCTTAAAGTTTACAAGTCTTGTAATATATAGGTAATATGTCATATTTAATCTGGATAGTCTTGTTTTATTCGTGTTGCTATTTACTACTTCCAACTCTTCCTGACTTGGTAAATCTGCTAGAACCTTTACCCTTGTACAACTTGGTCTGTTTTTATTAATAGTTACCAATTTAAGATGAATTGGCTTACCCACTACCGAAGTAAGTGAAAACAAAGACTCTTTAACAAAAAAGGTGGGTAAAATATTAGCAAAAATTATTCTAGCTATATCCTGAGTAGTTTCCTCTACAGGTTTAAACTTAATATCATAGATAAAGGTCTCATTTTATAGGCTACAACATTCATAGAAACTACGTAATATACATTCTTATCCATCATATTCACCTAGTCCTCCATTAGGTTAAACCTCATAGAGATGTGTCTATTTCTTAACAACCCAATTTTTCAATCTCCTTTCACGTTGCATTATTTTGAAAAACTTCCCAGCCATATCAAATGGCAAGTTTTCCATTATGTTCATCTTTTGTACCTCTTCCTCTGTTCATGTAATCCTAGGAACACCATTGTTATACGATACTGTTTGTAGACATCAAAAATTTATGGACAATACAAGAAGAATTCAATTTTTGTTAGATTTCTAAAATTTGTGGGACTATTCAAGAAGAATCCAAATTTTGTTAGAGTTCTTGGAGGCTACTCTATCCTAAACTCTGAATTATGCCTATATACATCTCTAAGTCCCAATAAACTCACTGGATATTCATAAAGAGATCAAGATCTTCAATATCTCCAATATCTTAGAAATTCATAGGATATTCATATAGAGATCAAAACCCTCCCTTCTTGATAATCAAATATATCAAGAAGATCCACAAACCTTCCTTTCATAGAGATCAAATCCAAATATTCTTATGTTTGAGAAATAAGTTGACCCTTGAATTATGGAGAAATTCATATCAAATTCAAATATGTCTATGTTATATAAATACGCTACTGACGGCCCTCGAATTACGGTGAAAACCAAGAGAGCCCTCAAATTACAAATAAATTCATATCAAATTCCAATATGCCTATGTTTGAGAAATACGCTACTGACGACCCTTAAATTACAGTGTAAATTAAGAGAGAAGAATCAAGGAAGGGACAGATTTGTACCCACATCATTTATCAATAAAAAATATTATTTCTTCATATTTTTATTTGTGGTTGAAGTTTATTTTCCATGAATTAAATTATGTTGAAAACAAACTGGCACGGCCAGTGGGACCAAATCCGCCCTTCATCTGTTTTTCATAAATCATAAACACTACTAAAAAAAAGAGAAAAATCTACCACAAAAATCGACCGCATGTGGTTGGTTTTCCTGCATTTTTTACCACAAAACCAACCAAAATGCGTGGTCGGTAAAAGTGTGGTAGCTTTTTTAAAATTGACCACGTGTGGTCGGTTTTCTTAATATATATATATATATATATATATATATATATATATATATATACATATATACATATATATTTAAAATTCAATAATATTTTTTTAAAAAAGAAAAAAACAATTTAAAAAAATTCAAAATAAACCGACCACAAGTGGTTGATTTTATTTTTAAATTAATTAATTAATTTTAATAAAACCGACCACAAGTGGTCGGTATTTTTATTTAAATAATTAATTAATTTTTATAAAAGCAACCACATGTGTTCAATTGTTTTATTTAATATAATTAATTAATTTTTAAACAATGATCACAATTAGTCATTTTTTAAAAAATTAATTAATTAATTATATAAAATCGACCATTAGTGGTCAATTTTTATAAAATTACAAGAAAAACTGACCACATGTGGTCAGTTTTTCTGGTAATTTTTTTAAAAAAATAACAGTATATAATACAACCAGCGTACAAACAACCAGCATACAATACAACCGCATACAACCAACATACAATACAAGTTTAAAAACATACAAAACTTACAAAAGTGTAAACACTACAACTCATCTCCAAATAGAAACTATAACACATACAAAAGTCTAAAAACTACCACTCATCATCTTCTTCGTCATCCGCATCCTCAGTCGCACACACATGATCTGATTTATCATCTGTGGTGCTATCATCTAGTAGGCCTAGAACTTTTGTATCCCGAACTGCATCACCAGAACAAGGAGGAAGAATCCCTGCAAATTGAATAAAAGAGTTGAACTGTTGCTGCAGCATGCTGATTTGTGATGTTGTTTCCTCCTCCTTCTGCTTTGCCCTCTCTCTCTGTGTAGCAATCTCGTCAGTGAGTTTAGAAACCATATTTTTTAGTAATTCAACAGTTTATCTATCAACTAATGAGGGATAGGATGTAGGGCCGGACGAAGACCTAACATTCTCGCTAAAATACTTTACGTGGTATCCGTAGTATTAGTCTCTAACTAGAGGATCAAAGTTTCTTACCATAACTCCTCCTCTATATCTTCAGGTATTGTATCACCCTGACTTCCAGAAGGCTGAGTACTACGATACTCATTAACGAGCTGTATATATTTGTCTTATATTCAAAGTAAAGTTAAAATTAATAGTAAAAAAATATTAAACTACTCGTACTTGAATAATATCAAATTTGAGAAAAAGATTCATAAATACAAAATTTGATTCTTACATGTGTAGCTTTTGTACGAGGCTCAACACAGACATCTTCATCAGTTGGGTTCTTTTTCTTCCTTACATGGGTCTCCTCGAATGTCTCATCTTGTCTTGCCTTCCTACCCAATTATTTTGCCTGCATATGATATAATTATTAATCTTCAAATAATTAAAAATTTCAATAGAAACAAACAATTAAAACTGTAAAACTTACATACAATTTTTTGATCCACAGTAATCCGACTAACTGCACCTGTAGTAAGTAGAGATCCACCCTTGGATAATACCCTAGCTTTCTTTCCTTTCTCTCTCAACACTTGGTATTCTTCGCTATTCCAATAACGAAGATAATCTTGCCACAAGGGTTTGAGTATATACCTGTTCGTACCCTGTTTATTCTGGCATAATCCAATAGAGCGTTCATTCTGGCTCTAGCTCTTCTATAAAAATTCCTCTTTATAGTATGGACATACGCGTCATCCCACTAGAAATATTTCTACAACAAAAACAAAAATATAATATTCAATTTTTTGTTCTAACAATGTGTTAAGTAGTCGATAAGTTAAATCCTTACATAAAATTCTTTAAATATTTCTTCTCTTTCATTTTCTGGAAACTTTTGCCAACTGGTCCAATAGCCATTTAAGTGCTGAGTAATGCATTTAGTCATAATTTTTCCAATTTCGTCATCTGGAATAAACCTACAACACAAGATCAAACAGTAATTTTATAGAGCATAATAATATAGTAAATGAAAAATGAATAATGTTGTATATTTAGAAATCTTACCATACTCCATATGGAATAATATACCACCTCCAATAAACATCTCTATCTCTGGACTGTGGATCAACTACTAGTGGAGCCACTAGCTTGGGCGAATCTAAAGGACCTGATAGAGTAACTTCAAGATAAAGATCCATCAACCCAATAGATCCAGCAGAATCACTGTGAGAACATGGGTGACTTCTAGTAGAGGGCACTGCAGATAATAGTAGATGACCAGATATGCCAGCGGTTGTCTGAAGGTACTGTGATGACGGTGGCATGGGGATGGAAGTAGAATGATTCACTGTAGACCCATGAAGTGGACCCACATGTGTAGTATAGGAACTTAATATTGCGATGACCTAGAATATGACGATCTGTTGGCGCATCATCAAATCGACCCTCAGATATACGAATATCTGTTGGTTGTATATAAGGCGGAGGTTGTTTTTTCTTTTTTGTCTTTGTAGGATCAACTTTTTGCTTACTTTTTTCACCTTTACCTATCATCTAAATTATGTAAAGTTAAAAAGTAGTTAGTCCCTACAAAATGAATATATAAGAAAACATTTCATGTTTCAAATTCACATTCAAATTACTAAATCAGTATTAAAACACTAGTGAAATAGTTACATAACCATAGCAAGTTTAGCTTACTCCAACAACACGATATAGACAAGAATATTTCTATTACTACATAAATTATGGAAAAGTAAAAACAACAATCTTACATAGTATATTACATATCAATCTAATACAAGAAACATAAAGGTAAATAGTACAAAACATAAATACATCAATACATAATAAATACAACCTACAAAAAATAATCCTCCTTTCCCAAAGATTCTCCGCTAAACCATTCACGCTTTTCAAAAGTTTCATCATCTCCTACCAACTCAGCCTCTTCTTCTACAATATTAACTTCTTTAAATATATTTTTGGGTGATTCAAACTATCCACTAAATCAATGTCCACTAACTGGTGATCAATCCATATTTTATTTTGATACGTAGTATCCAACACATTCTTAACTTCCACCCGTCCAATATTCTTTGTTTTGATTATATCCCACCAATCAGAATTATCACTGTGCAACGGATAAGGAGCATAATACACTTGTTTAGTACTTTGTGCGAGAACAAAGGGATCATAAATAGGATATGGCCTATTGTGCTTCACTTCAATGATGTTATGCTCCTTATGTACTCTTGTGTCTCTTGTGCTTGGATCAAACTACTTACATCGAAAGAGAAAAAAAATTTCATATTGGGAAACCAACATACTCCACTTTTAAGATCTCTTGTATGATGCCAAAGTAATCAAAATCATCATCGCCCTTAACTTAAACACCTCTATTATTTGTTTTCCTTGTTCTAGAGTGTTCTTCAATGGAAAATTTAAACCCATTTACTGTGTAATGGGACATTGAATGAGCTTCAAATGGTCCTAAAGAATTATCTTTCAAGAACTGACCGTATGCGGCCGTATTTGGTGACTGATGTACCTAAGAATATTACACACGTACACACACACACACATATATATATATATGTTAGTTGAAGAATGTGTAAATATTTAAAATTTGTAGAAATATTAGAACACTTACAAACCCCATATGTAAACCATGTTGCAAAGGATGCATACACTTTATTTTTGTGGAATTAAGTCTTAAATGAAGTGAAGATCCAACATGCAAAATACTATTAGTTTCCTTAAGGGAATGAGTAAATAAATAAGATATGTTAATATTTAATCTCCTTACTTCAGAGAGGGCTTAAATTATGGGCAATTCAGCAAGACATACAAAGTTGCTGATTTGTGCTCTATGGTAGTGAGCTGGCGAAATATGATCTTTTTAGTCTTACTACCAGATTGATTGAAAATTGATATCAGTTGTAAATGAGGCTCATTCTCATCATCTTGATGACGAATCAGTCTGTTTCTTAAACAGACAACTTCATCACCAAAGTAGTATGAACAAAACTAAGATGTTTCTTTTGCAAGATATGCCTCAACTATAGAGCCTTCCACCCTATGTTTATTTTTGGGATCCCTTTTCAGTTTTTCTATTGCCCTACATAATTCAAAGAATAGATGTTTACTATATTAAAAATATATGTATGAATTTAAATATGTTGCAATTGCTTACCGTTCACATGGATACATCCACCTAGTTTGAATAGGACCACTTAGCCGAGCTTCGTGGATAGGGTGAATGGGAAGATGCTACATCACATCGAAGAACCTTGGAGGAAAAATCTTCTCTAACTTATTGGTGATAACAGCAATATTAATTTTCATTCTCACTAGATTTTCTTCTTTTAATGTGGTGGCACATAAGTCTTTAAAGAACAAACTAATCTCTGCTATCGGTTTCCATATGTTTTCAGGAAAACCAATAAAAGCAATTAGAAGTAATTGTTTCATGAAAACATGACAATCATGGCTTCTTATTCCATGTAAGATTCCTTGTGCCATATCAACCCTCTTTCCTAAATTTGAGGCATATCCATTAGGCATCTTTAAACTTTCGATCCACTCATATATTTTTTGCTTTTGGTACAACTTAAATGTATAACTATCCTTGAGCTTAAGAACATTGACATTGGGCCCCTCCTGTAAG
The DNA here is from genome assembly GCF_002878395.1 of Capsicum annuum. Classification (NCBI taxonomy): domain Eukaryota; kingdom Viridiplantae; phylum Streptophyta; class Magnoliopsida; order Solanales; family Solanaceae; genus Capsicum; species Capsicum annuum. The sequence continues at coordinate 8,506,724 of NC_061112.1, read as the reverse complement.
TGTAATTCTCCACGCTTACAATATTCTGGTAAATGAAGTTTAGCCTTAAGATTATCCTTTGTCTTACTGGTGACATCCATAACTGTGTTGAACAAGTTTTCAAAATAGTTCTTCTCTGTATGCATGACATCAATATTATTTTTAAGTAAATTATCTGGCCAATATTCTAACTCCCAAAATATACTTTGTTTAGTCCAATTATGCGAAAAACCATATCCATCAAGCCTATATAATGGTTCCATGCTAACTTTAGGCAAATCCGGAACTATCTCCCAGATGTCATAACCAGATAACCTTGGAGGTGGACCATCATGTTCAGTTCTATTCTTTCTGAATGCATTCCTAAATCTCCTAAACTTATGAATAGGTGGAAAGAAATAACGATGACAATGAAACCTTGAAGTTTTCCTTCCATGTCTTAATATAAAATATATTTTTTCCTATGCGGTATGGACAAGCCAACTTTCCAGCTCTCATCCACCCAGATAGCATTCCATAAGCAGGAAAATCATTAATAGTCCATATGAGATATGCAAGCAGATTGAAATTCTGTTTAAGTGAATTATCCCAAGTTTCAACCCCCTTATGCCATAAAATTTGAAGTTCATCAATCAAAGGTTGCGAGTAGACATCTATTCCATATTTTGGATTACGCAGGACAGGAACAACACAATTCAGAAATATATATGGACTAGTCATCAACATTTCAGAAGGAAGATTATATAGGGTGATAAATATAGGCCAACATGAATATGGTGCAGCACCAACAGAAAAAGGTGATAAACCATCCACATATAATCCCAAACGAATAGTTCGTGGTTCAACTAAAAAATCTAAATAAGTTGCATTAAAATGCTTCTAAGCCTCTCCATCAGATGGATAACACATAATATTGTGGGCCTTCTATTTTCACTGTGTCATCTCATATGAGAAGCTAAGCTGTTTGAAGCATACAACCTCTTCTACCTTGGTATTAAAGGTAAATAATGCATTGCCTTAATAGAAATTTTATTTCCACGACAACCACGCTTATATCGAGAGTGCTGACAAAACTCATAGGACTCTAGGTTAGCGTCTTCCTTAAAGTATAACATGCAATCATTTTTACAATAATAAATTCTAATTACAGAGAGACCTAAATTTGACACCAATCTTTTTTCCTTATAGAAAGAATTAGGAACCTCTAAGGTGGGTTCAACTAACTCTTTAATAAGGTCTATCATTGAGTTTATTCCTCCTTCAGTAATATTCCAATCAGATTTAATACTTAATAATCTAATAGCAATAGACAAACAAGAATGCGAACACCTTCAAACAAAGGATGACTAGCAATATGTAGTTGTTCATAAAAATGGCGCGCTTCTCAATTGGAAACATCTTCGACATTTTCCCTAAAGTCGGCCCCGTGTTGCATCCCAAAAGTATCATGCACTATATATGTCATCCTAGTATCTTGATAGTTATTATGCCCTGTACACTACTACTTTCACCAACAACAAAGATATTTTGCTCAACATCACCGTGAATAGTATGGAATCTTAAAAAGTCCTCAGGAAACCCACTTCTATAAAGATGTTCCTTCATAACTACTTCTTTAACAAGATTTGTACCATCACATCTAACATAAGGAAAACGAATAGCCAAAAATATGACCAAGCATCAAGTGTCTTAGCGTGTTCAACAAATCGTCTGACACTTTCAACAAATTCCACCCAAAGACCGATTCTATTTTTATTATTCTGATAATATATCAAGCTATAATCAGGTTCCATCTACACAATAAATCAGATTAAAGTAAATAGTTAAAGACACAAAATTTCACATTTCAAGTCACTAAGTCACCTCCCAAGTAACCTAACTAGACAACATTCAAAAGGAAAAAATTAACATTTCAAGTACCTACACTTAATCAATTACAAGTCACTAAGTCACCTCCCAAGTCACCAAACTAAACTACATTCAAAATAATAAAATTCACATTTCAGGTACACACACTTAATCAATTTCAAGTCACTAAGTCACCTACAAAGTCACCTACATTTACTCAATTTCAAGTCACTAAGTCAACTCCCAAGTCACCTACATTTAATCAATTTCAAGTCACTAAGTCACCCCCAAGTCAACAAACAAACGACATTAAAAATGAAAAAATTCACATTTTGAAGTACCTAAACTTGATCAATTGCAAGTCACTAAGTCACCTACCAAGTCACCAAGCTAAACTACATTAAAAATGATAAAATTCACATTTCAAGTACCTACACTTAATCAATTTAAAGTCACTAAGTCACCTCCCAAGTTACCAAACTAAACTACATTAAAAATAAAAAAAAAATTACATTTCCAGTACCTACACTTAATAAATTTCAAGTCACTAAGTCACCTCCCAAGTCAGCAAACTAAATTACATTCAAAATGATAAAATTCATATTTCAAATACCTACACGTAATCAACTTAAAGTAGCAATGTCAACTCTCAAGCCACCAAACTAAACTACATTCAAAATGAAAAAGTATAACATTTCAAGTACCTACACTTAATCAATTTCAAGTCACTAAGTCACCTCCCAAGTCACCTACATTTACTCAATTACATATCACAAAGTCAACTCCCAAGTCAGCCACAGTTAATCAATTTCAAGTCACTAAGTCACCTCCAAAGTCAACAAACTAAACTACACTCAAAATGATAAAATTCACATTTCAAGTACCTACACTTAATCAATTTCAAGTCACTAAGTCACCTACCAAGTCACCAAACTAACCTACATTCAAAATGAAAAATAATTAACATTTAAAGTACCTACACTTAATCAATTTCAAGTCACTAAGTCACCAAACTAAAGTACATTCAAAGTGAAAAAATTCACATTTCAAGTACCTACACTTAATCAATTTCAAGTCACTAAGTCACCTGCGAAGTAACCAAACAAACTACATTCAAATTGATAAAATTCACATATTGAAGTACCTACACATAATCAATTTCAAGTCACTAAGTCTCCTCACAAGTCACGAAACTAAACTATATTCAAAATGAAGAAAAAAATATATTTCAAGTACCTACACTTAATCAATTTAAAGTCATAAAGCCAGCTCCCAAGTCACAAAGCTAAACTACATTCAAAATGACAAAATTCACATTTCGAATACCTACACTTAATCAATTTCAAGTCATTAATTCAGATCCCAAGTCACCAAGCTAAACTACATTCAAAATGACAAAATTCACATTTCAAGTATCTACACTTAATCAATTTCAGGTCACTAAGTCACCTCCCAAGTTACCTACATTTAATAAATTTCAAGTCAATCTGTCAACTCCCAAGTCACCAAACTAAACTACATTCAAAATAAAAACAATCACATTTTAAAGTACCTCTACTTAATCAATTTCAAGTCACCAAGTCACCTCCAAATTCAACAAACAAAACGACATTCAAAATGATAAAATTCACATTTCAAGTACCTACACTTAATATATTTCAAGTAACTAAGTCACCTCCCAAGTCACCAAACTAAACTATATTCAGAATGATAAAATTCACATTTTAAGTACCTACACTTAATCAATTTCAAGTCACAAAGTCACCTCCCAACTAACCAAACAAAAGTATATTCAAAATGAAAAAATTCACATTTCAAGTACTTACACTTAATCAATTTCAAGTCACTACGTCACCTGCCAAGTCACCAAAAAAACAATATTCAAAAAGATAAAATTCATATTTTGAAGTACCTACACTTCATCAATTTCAAGTCACTAAGTCACCTCCCAAGTCATCAAGTCACTAAGTCACCTCCCAAGTCACCAAATTAAACTACATTCAAAATGAAAAAAATTTAATTTCAAGTACCTACACTTAATCAATTTAAAGTCATAAAGTCACCTCCAAAGTCACCAAACTAAAAAACATTCAAAATGATAAAATTCACATTTCAAGTATCTACACTTAACCAATTTCAGGTCACTAGGTAACCTCCCAAGTCACCTACATTTAATCAATTTTTAGTCAATAAGTCGGCTCCCAAGTCAACACTCAAAATGAGAAAATTTACATTTTAAAATACCTACACTTAATCAATTTCAAGTCACTAAGTCACCTACCAAGTCAACAAACTAAACTACATTCAAAATGATAAAATTCACATTTCAAGTACCTACACATAATACATTTCAAGTCATTAAGTCAACCCCAAGTCATCAAACTAAACTACATTCAGAATGATAAAATTCACATTTCAAATACCTACGCTTAATCAATCTCAAGTCACTAAGTCAACTCCCAATTCACCAAACTAATCTATATTAAGAATGATAATATTCACATCTCAAGTACCTACACTTAATTAATTTCAAGTCATTATGTCACCTCCCAAGTCAAAAAATAAAACTACATTTAAAATAAAAAAATTCACATATCAAGTAGCTACACTTAATCAGTTTTAAGTCAATACGTAATCTCAGAAGTTACCAAACTAAACTACATTCAAAATGATTAAATTGACATTTCAAGTATCTAAACATAATCAATTTCAAGTCACTAAGTCACCTCCCAAGTCACCGAACTAAACTACATTCAAAGTGATAAAATTCGTATTTCAAGTACCTACACTTAATCAATTTCAAGTCACTAAATCACCTCCCAAGTCACCAAACTATAGTACATTAAGAATGATAAAATTCACATTTCAAGTACCTACACTTAATCTATTTCAAGTCACTAAGTCACCTCCCAAGTCACCCAATCAAACTACATTTAAAATGAAGAAATTAATACATCAAGTAACTACACTTAATCAGTTTCAAATCACTAAGTAACCTCACAAGTCACCAAACTAAACTACATTCAAAATAAAAAATTCACATTTCGAGTACCTACACTTAATCAATTTCAAGTCACTAAGTCACCTCCCAAGTCACCAAAATAAACTACATTCAAAATAATAAAATGCACATTTCAAATGCCTACAATTAATCAATTTCAAGTCACTAAGTCACCTCTCAAGTAAACAAACTAAACTACAATTAAAAGTAAAAAATTCACATTTCAAGTACCTGCAATTAATCAATTTCAAGTCACTAAGTCACCTCCCAAGTCACAAAACTAAACTACATTAAAAGTGATAAAATTCACATTTCAAGTACATACACTTAATCAATTTCAAGTCTCTAAGTCACCTCCCAAGTCACCAATCTAAACTATAATCAAAATGAAAAAATTCATATTTCAAGTACCTACAATTAATATATTTTAAGTCACAAAGTCACCTCCCAAGTCACAAAACTAAACTACATTCAAAAGCAAAATAAATTACTTTTCAAGTACCTACACTTAATCAATTTAAAGTCACTAATTCACCTTCTAAGTCACCAAACAAAACTACATTCAAAATAATAAAATTAACATTTCGAGTACCTACACTTAATCAATTTAAAGTCACTAAGTCACTTTTCAAGTCACCAAACTAAACAACATTCAAAATAATAAAATTCAATTTTCGAGTACCTACACTTATTCAGTTTCAAGTCACTAAGTCACCTCCCAAGTCACCAAACTAAACTACATTCAAAATGAAAAAATTCACATTTCAAGTACCTACACTTAATCAATTTCAAGTCACCAAACTAAACAACATTCAAATAAAAAAACTCACATTTCAAGTACGTACACTTAATCAATTTAAAGTCACTAAGTCACCTCCCAAGTCACCTATATTTAATCAATTTCAAGTTACTAAGTCGTCTTTCAAGTTACCTACATTTAATCAATTTTAAGTCACTTAGTCACCTCCCAAGTCACCAAATAAACTACATTTAAAATGAGAAAATTCACAGTTTGAAGTATCTACACTTAATCAATGTCATGTCACTAACTCACCTCCCAAGTCACCAAACTGAACTACATTCAAAATGATAAAATTCACATATAATACCTACACTTAATCAATTTTAAGTCACTAAGTCTCCTCCAAAGTCACTAAACTAAACTACATTCAAAATAATAAAATTCACATTTCGTGTACCTACACTTAATCAATTTCAAGTCACTAAGTCACTATCCAAGTCACCAAATTAAACTACATTCAGAATGATAAAATTCACATTTTGATTACGTACACTTAATCAATTTCAAGTCACTAAGTCACCTCCCAAGTCACCAAACTAAACTACATTTAAAATAAAAAAAAATCACATTTCAAGTACCTACACTTAATCAATTTCAAGTCACTAAGTCACCTCACAAGTCACCAAACTAAACTACATTTAAAATGATAAATTTCAAATTTCAAGTACCTACACTTTATCAATTTCAAGTCACTAAGTGACTTCCCAAGTCACCAAACATAACTATATTCAAAATGGAAAAATTCACAATTCAAGTACCTACACTTGATCAATTTTAAGTCACTACGTCACCTCCCGAGTCTCCAAAGTAAACTACATTCAAAATTAAAAAATTCACATTTCACGTACCTACACTTAATCAATTTCTAGTCATTAATGTACCTCACAAGTCACCAAATTAAACTACATTCAAAATAAAAAAAATTACATTTCAAGTACCTACACTTAATCAATTTCAAGTCACTAAGTCACCTCCCATGTCACCTACATTTACTCAATTTCAAATCACTAAGTCAACTCCCAAGTCACCTACATTTAATCAATTTCAAGTCACTAAGTCACCTCCCAAGTCACCAAACTAAACTACATTCAAAATGATAAAATTCACATTTCAAGTACTTACACTTAATCAATTTCAAGTCACTAAGTCACCTCCCAAGTCACCTACATTTAATCAATTTCAAGTCAATAAGTCAATTTTCAAGTCAACAAACTAAACTACATTCAAAATGATAAGTAGATTCGAAGGAATTCTTCTGCTAAATACTTCAAAATCCTCAAGGATTAAGGTTAGTTTAGATGTTTATTTTTGTTTGATATATTATATAATGTTTCATTGATATTAGAAGAGGCTATTTGTTTTATAATCTTGTTTTGAAAAATATTACAGTAAATGCATCAATTATTTTATTTGAAGTGATACAAAAATATTATAATGAAGGTCGATATGTATCTATGTGTTAATATATTATGTTAATATTGTAGGTTGGTGCTTCATTAACATATGCGTATTCTGTTTATGATGACGGCAGAAAGTACAAGTATGTCTTTATAGAAGGACTTGCAATTCGGGAGATTACAGAACACGCAATTGCAGTTCTAAAAAGCAAGCATGTAGTTGATATGAAACCTTATTGATCCGAGTTTTACTATCTTGAAACATTAAGAAAGACGTATCAAGAATCGATGTTTTCAATGCCCAATAAGAAAGACTGGATTGTGCCACAAGAAGTTATGACGAAGTTGTGTTACCACCAAAATATAAACGTCCACCTGAAAGGCCAAAGAAAATCAGGCACAAGAAATTAAGTGAAACAATCACATCCAGTAGAAATTATTGTGGGAGATGTGGTTATGAAGGTCACAACAGGCATACTTGCAACTTTTTTCCAAAGGTTGAGTGACCATGTAGTTGACTGATGAATAATGTTGAAATGTTTCTCAGCTTGTTGCTGTATTTTTTATTTGTTTGATTCGACATTTCAATTAATGATACTGTTGTTTATTAAAAAAATTTAGGAATGACAGTTACTGAAATAAATAGTTTTTTGGTTCCTTTTTTAATTAGTTATATATATTTTTTATGATGTATTTTGGAGTTTCACATCAGATAAAAATTAAGATATATTGAACTAACAATGTTATTAAATTGTATATTAGTAATTCTGTCATATTAAATGATTGAAAAGTTGCACATTCTTATAGAATGTATCTTCCATAAATTTATAGATACAAGTTTTAATAATTTGTATCAATTGTAAAATATAATTTGTCTACATTATTAAGATGTAGTAATATAAGTTCTTCTTTAATTTGTTATACAGGATATAGTCAAACATGTTTTTCGATTAACAAAAAACAGTTATAGATACATAAAAATTTAATAATTTGTTGGTCACTATCATTATATATAAAATATGTTTCCTTATAATAGACACATACAATATGATATATGTATCTCATAGTATAAAATAATAGATACAAGTTTAAATAATTTGTATCACTTGTAACTCTGATATGTCAATAGTTGTAAGAGTTAGTTCTATTAAGTTCTGATATAAATTGTTATACACGTTAGAGACAAGACGTATTAGTAGGAAGAAAAAAATGTTATATATACATAATAATGCAATAGTGTGATGGTTAGTACCATTATATTTTAATATATGTTTCTTTATTTTAGATACATACAATTGTAAAATATTTTAAAATTTGTATCTAATACAATTTCTGTAAAAAGTGTAAGAAAAATATATAACGAAACATAAATATATATTTATATGCTTTAGCATTGCGTTATAATGGATGACAAAATATAAGTATTTAATAATTAAAGAAACATAATATATGTTTATCTAAACATCACTTTCATCATCGAAGTTTCTAACATCATCAACGTTTTTAATAGCCAACTAGATAACAAATAAACAACTACTGAATATGCAAAACACGGTCTGCTTCTTTTGGTGCGAACTTGCTCCTTGGCCTTGGTGGATTGTCATTCTCACTAAAGTAGCCATGCTATGCTTTTTCAGATTCGTACTTGCACAAAAGACTAGCATATCACAAACGATAGTATTGAACATCAATACCCAAATATGGAATGCCTAATCCCTCGCTTAGATACTCGGTATAGACAACTACAAATGCACCACAATCCCTGCATAACAATTACTAATTTAATTAAAAACATTAATATACACATATACGCTAATGAAACCAACCAAAAAGAAATGTAATATTTACAAACTTCCAGAATCTTGTTGTGCTATCTCAGATACGTATTCCACTTGAAATGGATCACGTTCGGTCTGTCTCTTATAGGATGCCAGTGCAGTCCAGTCAGTTGGTATCTTTTGCTAAAAAAAGTCACTGTACTGAAGGTAAGTCGGAATCATTACGGCCAACTTCTTAATCTCACTTGTTTGTGTTTTTTTCTATGAATAGGCCATTGAATCGTACACATAAATTCATCGATCCTTTAAAGCAATGGCTACCAATAACTAGTTAAAGGCACAATCACAGTTTAAAAACCTCATTAACCAGATACCAGGGCTGGCCTGCGCATGGATTCAATCCATTGATGGTGTTAATCACTGACATCTCTATATGAGCAACCTCATCAGTCTTTGTAGATGCATCTTGAGTTGCAAGATCCTTACCAACTTCAGCTTCATAGTAATTTGCATATACCTTATCGATGTACACTTTGAAAAAGCAACTTGTTGTAGTATATTTATTGATTGAAAAATTCGTGTTCTTGTACTTCTTCCACAAGTAGAACATGATGACATCCACATCCTGTTCAAAATGCAACAAAATGGAATACATATTAGAGCAGACAACTATAATGATTAAAACTGAAAGAGATACAAATTAAACTTTTTATGTATCTAGGGTAATTAACGGAAAAATACAAGAAATTAAAATAGCAAAAAATAAACAAGATACATATTCATATAGAATGATACATGTTTTGTTGTTATTTATGTAATACAAAATACATTCAGGTAAAAATATCCTAAAAATATCTTTACTGTCAGGACATCATCAAGATTTGGCAGATGCAAGTTAACATTGCATGATCTTTAGCTTAAATAATTATTCTAACTTTGGCAGTCAATGTAACAACCTCATGTGATAATTTGTAATGCATCATCATAGATATCACACAATCCTAAATGCATATACTAATGAAAATGTACTTTCACGATGTCACAAAATTAGAATTTGAATATCCATTATGAAACTACCTCATCATTCAAGTACTTGTTTTGTTGGTACATCAGGTAGAACCAGTTCTTGAATTTTGAAAAAGCAACTACGAAATTTAGTTAACAAAATCCAAGATTTGAATATTTAACCTTGTAGTGATCGTCCTTAACTTTTCCGTAACATAATAGTACAATATATTTAAAAAAGGTAATCAACTATATATTAAGCATGAATTTATAGTAAAAAAAAATTGTGTACTTACTTTTTCATTTGTTGCATGTAAAGGACTTCTTTAATTTATTCTTTAAAAATTTTTATCTCCACATTTGATGAATCCCCATTAATTTCATAACCTTCAAATGCATATTTTTTCGCTCTATAGAAGCCAGTTTTTTCTTTTTTTTTGAACTTGATCCAAAATGGGTCAAGAAAGGTGAACGGTAAATTATTGGCGGCTTCCTATTCCATTTTATAGGTTTCTTTATAACTTTTGACACAACCTTTTTTGGTGTAGGGAAGACAAATAAAATTGCGATGTCACTAATCATATGTTCATCAGGAGTGTTTGGTGGAGGCTTGTAAATTGTCAATGTCATATCAGGCTCTTGAACTGGAAAAATCTTATCTATTGGTTTATTTCTTCAACAACAATCTCACTTTGTTTCTCAATTCCATCATCCTGAATATAATTTGAAACAGTAACAATATATTTAATTTTAAATCATGAGATATATATTTAAAAACTATCATTATTTTTTTTACTATACTAGATTCTTACTACTAAATTGCTTAAACTGTACTAGATACGTAAATGTTAAATTAGATATAAAAAGTAAAAAAAATGTATCTCTTATTGAATAAATTATGACAGGCATAAACCTATTACATGTAAGTCTTAGTTAATATTTTATCGTTTCAAACATGAAACAAAGGTCGTATTAATTAGAAAACACATAATGAATGTTAATTACCTTGTCTTGTTTTTTACACTTTTTGAAAGGTGATGGTGCTTGCTTGACTTCATCCACCTTCATTTCAACTGATTTTTCCATTTCTTTTACTGAACTGTCTTTACTAGTTGGTACCGCAACATGAACAATGTCATCTGAAGGCTCACCGTCTTGCTGGCTCTGCTGTACAATGTTTTTCTATAAAAATTTTTATCATCGAAAAAGATTATTCAATACAACATTAGTTTAAAAAATAAGAAATAATATAATTAATACTCATGCAAAGTCAATAAACATTGAGATATAGAAATAGTGTATAAGATATAAAATAGTAAATATGTATCCAAGGCCACTTTCATTTCCTCTATTTTTTTCATGATAAAATGTGGACTGATGAGATTACTATGACCTTCAAAAACAACAACATCTTCTAAAGATTGACCCCCTTTGGGGCTTTATTTTGCAACGTTTTCTTGCAATGTATAGATGAGCAGCAAGAATTAATTCAATATAGTCGTCAATAACTATGTGTTGTTTTAAATTATATTACCTTCTCCACATTTTTATTTTTCGACTGCAATGACATCAAAACTTTAGAGAATCTATCATTCATCGCATGCTCTAAATCATTGAATTTCATATCAATCTAATAAATATGCATAGTTGGTTATTTAAAATGTATACTATCCAAAAATTTATACAGATTTAAAATATAGATCCTTACGTATGTCTTCACATATGTCTTTATGTTGGACTCTAACGAATCTAAGTCTGTTTTTATCAAAAGCTCCTTCTTTTTTGTGCATGTACAGTTATCAACATCTTTACTCTTTTGTTCTACATCTGTTAGATTCACCAGTATTTGTTAATTATGAAAAAGAATAGGATATAGCAACATTTTCATTATGAAAAGACTATAACGGATGTTGATATGGAAATACCTGCTGTCTTTTTTCTTTTGAGGCCCGACTCTAACTTTGTTCTTTACTTTTTGATTTTCTTCCTACAGAACATCTTTTCCACTCTTTGACAGAGGAGCAGATACTGTAACAAATACATGCATCGATTTCTTCATAAAAAATTGTGAAGGCGTCGTACTAAAGTCATCAAAACTGTCATGATCTGTGAAAAATTAGGGTAAATTGACTTGGTAACTCCTCTTGTTAGGATTTCTAGTTGATGATGGCATCGAAGATATACCAGGATGATCAAATACAAAACTAATAGGTCGTAAATCAACTTTTCCAACTCCTCGGCCATAGGAACAATGTTGGAATATGAACACTATGTACTAAAATTTAATACATTAAAAATTATTACGATAAAACTAAAAATAATATAACGTAATATATGAAAAGATTTCAATTAGTGTCGTACCTTACAAAATATTTCGGTCATAAACTGATTATACCAAGGTTGGACTGCAACAACCCCCCAATTCCACCCAACCTATAAATCTGCTTCTCCACAAAGAATTCTTAGGCCGAGCGATCGGAGTTTTCTCCTTTCAAGATATGTCAAACCAAAAAGTTGGGCCAGTTGGGGATTGGGGGCCATCAACCTAGAGAAAGAAACTTTACCCGTAGGAAAGAATTCATATTTTCCATCTTCATTTATTTTGAAATCAGAAAATGGAATGGGAGAAGCATTCAACTGTGAGTAAATGAATATGTGGATGAAGTAAAGGATTGCCATCTGAAGGGCATCCTCTTGTTTTTAAAATTTTCCTTCAGAAAATGTTCCACCAATGTCTCCTTATCAACCTCATTCGTTGATTGGGAAAAATACCTTCTCATAAGCCGACTCGGAGAAGAATCTTCATATTTGAAATCATCATTATTACCAAAACAGTTTAAGCCAGTTATCAAAGAAATTCATAGATTGAAAATCTAAGAATCTGGTCTTTCACAAACACATGTATCTCTTCTTGATTTGGTTGCCCGATCTAGAGCATAAAAAGACATTTTATTATTTGCCCAATATAATTGAAAAGAGGTATGTTGAGATAACATCCGAAAATAGTCTTCTCAAATAAGTATAAAACTTCTTGACTGACAACTTCTTTAATTTCATCCTTAAATCTTAAATTACATGAACTTACAAATCTAAGAGGATGAGTTGAAATTTTCTTTATAACGTAACTCAATTCCTAAAAAAAAAAAAAAAAACAATTATGATAAAATTAGTTGAGATGCAACAATCAACATTAAGATAGTACAATATATATAAAAACTCTAAGAACAACATACTTTAGATACAAGTTAATACAAGATGTATGTATGTAGTTATAAATTTGTATCTTTTGTAATACGACTTTCAATAACAATTAAACAACACTAGCTACATTTCAAGGCATTAGCAGTAAGTCATAGATACAAGTCAACATAACATGTATCTATGTACTTATAAACTTGTATCTTTTATTATATTAATTTCATTATAAAAAAATACAAGATACATATAAAATTGGCTACAAAGAACAAGATAAACAATGAATTTCTAAACGTATCATTCAAGTTAAAATATGCATCTCGGCCTAATATTCGATAGATCTGAAAATGCAATTACCTTAGGAAGCTCATCTCTAGAAATTTCTTCGACAATTCTTCTTCTCTTGGCGGGAGATTTACTTGCAGGACTGTTGGATCCTCTTTACTTAGAACCACTTTCTTTTTTCTTGTCATTCTTAGCATGCTTTTGCTGTAATTTATTCATAGTTTGGGGATTGTTTCTATTTGATCTATTTTCATCAAAGCCAACAAATTTATAGTCAAAATTTATAGGAATGAAGTTTACAAGTTGTTGAGATTATTTGATACTTTCTAATTGAGAAAACCCAAGGGTGAAAAAAGGTCCAGAATCTCTATTCATAATGATAATTCAAACAATAAAGCCTAAAAAGTATAATCGTAGAAATTGTTCAACTAAAACACTCAAATTTCAGATAGCTTTACTTGCACAAAATATTTTTCTAATTGAGAAAACCAAAAACTAAAAGAAGGTCCAAAATCTCTATTCATAATGGTAATTCAAACAATGAAGACTAAAAAAAGTATAATCAAAGAAATTGCTCAACCAAAACACTCAAATTTCAGATAGCTTTACTTGCACAAAATATTTTTTTTGAAAAAAATATAAAAAAGGAATAGTAGAAATTGAAGCTAATTTTATGAGGGAAAATTATCTTAATTGAAAGTTTTAAATTAGATGGAGAAATTGGATTAGAAACCACACTTGATTCTATGACGTACAGAGGAATAAATGGATTATTTTTGGCAAAGAATCCGTTTCTTCGTAGGAGAATAAAACTTGTATCTCAACTTTACCAAAAAGTGGTAAATGTTGGGATTTAAGTAATATTTTAGAAGTGGAGGGGTTTTTAGTAGTTTAGAAATTTAAGTTGTTTATTTAGGTAATTTTTCCTTCTTTTAATTTTTAACTGGACCAAAATAGCCATTTTTAAAAATAAATCTATACAAGGGCCCAAAATTGAGTGATGGCCCAACAAGACCAAGGCCTAGTCTTAAGTCAAACAAAAGAGTGAAAGAGAAAAAAAAAAGAAAAATTGCATAAAACAACACCTTAAGTTTTATATATTACTTCAAATCCCATTCCACTAAACTAATTACAAAAATCCCTTCTAAATCTCTAAACAACTTCTTTATCAGATACATCACTATCAAATATTGTACACAACACACAACTCCTAATTTTTCTCCCTAAATATGGTGACATTGGTGCAGATTAAGCCAAAATTCCATTTTTAATGCAGAACTTATTTATTCTCTAATCTATCAACATTGAAGTTACAAATTCCATACACAATATTTATTAACTTGAGTACTGTTTAAAATAAACTAAATTTTAGTTTATTTTTCATTTGATTTTTAAGTAAATTAGTTCAAAAATTGAAGAAAAATGTCTTTCAATTTATCTTTAAGCATTTTAACAACATTAATGGAGTCAATTGCATGCATCAACTCCTACTAAAGTTGGTGTTGAGTTTGTGCCTGGTGAATTCGATTACGAAGGTATGATTTTTATGTATTTGATAGATTAATATCTCCCATATACATTATAATTATGTATCATAGTAGAAAATTTAACTAATGGTAATATAAACAGTGAATCTGACACATAAGTATAACGCACTAAGACATTACATGCTTTGTGATACAGACTGAAATTTACATATGTAATACCCCGTACTTTTCCTAACTTGAAAAGTTTCCCAAGAATGTTAGAAGGTTTTTTTGAAATATGAATCCACTTTTTTACACGTGGTATTTTCAAGATTTTCACTTATTATCATGTGGGGAATCGAATAAGCTTTCCATCGATACCAAATTCGCCCAAATTCGACACCCGGGTGAAGAGTTAGAGCGTTTTTAGTAAGAGAAAGTGTATCACCTGAGCCTTCAGCGCGTCACGAAGATAGTTCAAATGGAAATTATCAATTTCTAGTGTTGCTCTGTGATAGTGGCACATTACGCCAAACTTCCAGGTTGCAGACAAGGTGGCAATGCGATAGCTCCGCGTCGCGCCACCGTGCAATTTCCCATTTGTCACTTTACAGTGACTTGGCGCGATAGTGGCACATCGCGCCAAGGATGAAAATCGGGAAATTTTCTCAGAACTTAAATACGTGTCCTAGGATTAAAAGGGTCAATTTCCTACCCTATATAAGCCTTATAACACGAGATTTGACCATAATTCAGCAACTTATACTCAATTACTCTCCAAAACTCTCAAGAACAATCCCTAGGGTTTTCATAGGAGGTTCAATTCCAAGGGAATTCACCATCAAATTTCAACAATCTCTCCATCAGTCTTTGTAGAATCACAAGCTAAGGTATGTGTAGTGTTCATTCATGGACTCCTTTCGTCCATGAAGCTTAAGAATCTCTTTTCTAAGTTTAAGCTTATGGATTTCTTTATGAATTTCATGTTGGGTTTATTTTGTTTTTGTTGAGAATGATCAATTGAATTCAAATCCATGTTGGGTGATCAATTTGATATGTAATTGATTTGTATAGATGTATATTCATGTGAACCTATAAATAAACCCTAGGATGATGAAACTAGATATGAATCATGATGTTTGATTGTTGTATAATGTTGTCTACATGTGCTATGTCTATCATGTGTATGATTAAATGCCTAGATGAAGGAACAATACCCAACTAGTATGATATCATGAAATCCCCATGTATGTACAAGCTTATGCATATCACATATTTGATGAAGTTCTTCAATATATGAATTATGAATTGTGTTTTTGGTCATGTGTTCAAGTAAGCCATGCCATGTGAGTTTCTTCTCATCGAGTCCTGGGGGTACTTGTACCAGAATATTTAGCTATGTGCCTAGAGCTATGTCATGTTTTCATGATCTCCTCAGTCAAGCTATGATCCATAGAACTCAGTCAGTCATGTGACTCAGGAAATCTCAGAAATCTCAGTAATCTCAGTAGTTCAGTAATCTCAGTGATCTCAGTACTCAGTAATCTCAATAACCTTCGTATTCCCAGTCAATCTCAGTAACTTCAGTATTCTCAGTTAGTCCTCAGAACTTAGTACATTCCGTCAGTTAACGGGACTCAATAAATTCATTTTAGCTCCGCTAAACAATACTACTAGTATCAGGTCAGTTTAGCTAATTAGTTAAGTTCAGTTAATCAGTTCAGCTCAATTAATCATTTTAGTGTCTTTCAGATAGGAGTAGGATTCAGCACCGAGTGAGCCTAGGGATGGGGACTCACCTGCTAGAATAGGACTGAGATCCCTAGAAGCAATCTCTAAGTTCCAGAACTACGTAGCGAACGTAGGTACGACATGTCACCCGTTAGATAGGACTGACCGTAGCCAATGTAGGTACGATATGTCACCCGTTAGATAGGACTGACATACTCAGGGATCACTCGTTAGCATATTTAAATGTATAGGACTGATCTCAGGGGTCACCCACTAGATTAGGACTGACTCCACAGCAGTTGTCTTTACCAGTGGCGCGGTACTGATACCCTTCCAATTGGGGTTATAGGTTAGACCCCAGACTAGCTAGAAAGGGGCATGTCGGTTAGATGAATACCTCCCACAGTTTTAGTTACAGATTCAGAATTTTTAGATACAGTTAAATCAGCTTAATAGTACAGAATTAGGACTGTCAAATACAGTTAATTCAGCTTAGTAGTACAGATTCAGAACTGTCAGATACAGTCAATCTTTATCATTATAAATAGACTTCGGGATTACACATTAGATAAGACTGATCTCAACTATGCTCAATCAGTATCAACATAATCAGATTCAGAGATCACCCGCTAGGTAGGACTAATCTCAGACTAAGTCAAATCATCTTTATTATCAGTATCATTAGATTCAAAGATCACCCTCTAGATAGGACTGATCTCAGATTTAGTTACTCAGATATAGTATGGAACTCAGCTAGTTCCATCAGATACAGTCACTTATATTATCAGTTATATCAGTTATCAGAACTCATATTATCAATATTCAGCTTCAGGACTGTCAGATACAGTCAACCAAATCAGTTCTTCATAATTAGAACTATCAGAAATAGTTATTCATGTATCAGTAACATAGTATCAGTCCCTCAAATATCATAATTCCATGTTATTGGTAAACTCAGTAGTCAGAATTTAGCATTCATTCCTATCACGATATCAGTTATAGTTACGTATGCATGCATGTATTCTCACGTTCATGTTAGTCAGTTAGTTAGTATTGTTCATGCATATGAACCTATTGCATTCAACCTACCTCACTTGCATACCAGTACATTCAACGTACTGATGCATTTATGCTATGGTGTCTTATACCATAGGTTTAGAAGTACGAGCTCCAGAGAACCAGTAGCATCCCAGTTCAGCGATCAGAGTTAGCAGTGAGTCCTCATCCTTCGAGGACATAATGATCACATTACTATTTTAGTTTTCAGTTTATTTCAGTAGTTAGAGTTAGTTGGGGACATGTCCCATCAACTCTTTATTCAGATACTTTAGAGGCTTGCAAACTACAGTATGTTTAGACAATTATCTTAGTTGTTTCGGTATTGTTATACCATATTTTTTAGTTATGTACTAGTATTGAACCTTGTGGCCTTTCAGTTCATGTTTCCATATTTATGATATTATTACTATTATTCAGTGCTTAGTTTATAGATATCAGTCATGGGTTAGCTTGTGGTCCTTCGGGGTCATGGGCACCGTGTAGCATTCCGGGTACCAGATTCAAGGCGTTACAACATGTGATTTAGTTTCTTTTAACATTTGATACATTCACTTTATTGAGTCTGATACATAGATCTAAGGGTAATAAGACATTGCATGCTTTCTGATACATACTAATATCTATATGTGATTTTGGTTCTTGTTATACCTGATACATCAATATATCGAGACTGGTACATAGATCTAATTTTAATGATATATTGAATTATTTTATGATATATAATAAGAAATTGTATGTGATTTGGGTTGATTTACACCTGATACATTTAACATACTTTTTATGATGCATAGATCAATTTTTCTGAGATATATTATTATATCTCATACATACTAAATTTTAAAATTGTTTTGGATTGTCTTGCAACTGATATATTCAAAATACTGAGTACAACTGATACATATGTATTGTATTTATGGTTCATCCAAAAAAACACGTAGTAACTTATGTATCATTATCAATAATATGTTTGGTATTAGGTACGTATAAGTTTTTGTGACTTTTTTGCTGAGTTACTTTTGTATTTTTGTGCAACATTTTGATTTAGAGGATTTGAAAGAATTGTGATTAGAGGATGTTGATGATGGTGATTCAAATTTGTATTATGAAGTTGTTACTAACTTTTTGGAATTCAAGAAACATATCCCAATCAAAATTCCATTAATTTCTGTCATTTAATATCTTAGCATTAATTTCCTTTTTTATAGGCAATTAATTTGCTAGTTATGTATCCGTAACTTATGTATTTGGAAGGGATTTGATATAATTATGAAAAAAGTTGGGAGAGAATATAATTAGATAGCAAATTGTTGGGGTTTATATTATTTGCCCAAAAAAAAAAGCAACAACTAAAAAGCAAAGAAAAGCCTAGAAACAAAAACTCCATCTAAAAAAAAAAGGAAAAGCAAACACACTTGTCTCTTTATCTTCTTTATCAACAATCTGCTATTATCAAAGAAAAGGTGAAGTGGAAAGTGAGAAAGCACAGGGGATGAGTTATTTTTCTTCATGTAAGTAGATCCAGAAAGTTGTTTCTAAGGAGACTTAGGACCAATATTACATAAGACATTTACAAGGTCTCACAAAAATCAAGTCTAAATGAAGACTTCTTTTACTCTACTTTAATAAATCTGGACTTCTAACACACATATAAGTACTTTTCCTCGTTCTTTTAATAAGATGAAGTCGATTTGAGCTAAAATATTTCTGCTACTTCACTTTCTTAATAGGTTAAGCTCACAAGGAGTTAATACCATTGCTAAAAAAAAAAAAGTAACAAATTGGTTCTCAACTCTAGAAAGCTTCTCCATGAAAACAAACAACTAGTAAATGAATTTTCCCAGTGTAATTAATGACTTTCGTCGGTGTATGCGTCAACTTTCTCGTCTCAAATAAGTTGTAACATGTAAACTAAACACTTTGTCATCATTTAACTTGTTTGTTGCAACTTGATATCCTTGTTTTGACATTTTGTGAACCGAAGATTAAGAATTTATTTTTTATCCATGCTAATTATTGCCCTTCATTCATTTAGAACTTCCTATAAAGAATTATAAGTTGTGTTTTGTATACCTGTACAAAAGAAAACTTTCTTAGCAAAGTATTCCAAAGTTTTGTTAGCAAAGTAATCCACTAGGTGTTGCATTCCCTGAGTGTACGCTCTACTTCCATATTTAAATTTGCTCTCAAAGTGTTAATCATTTTGATTTCCTTAGCAATGTATCAAGGGACCTCCCAACTCCCATCTAAAACTTTCTTGAGAGTAATATAATAAGTTTTTAGAACCACAATAAGTAGATTATGTGATACACAATTTTCCAGACCACTCTTCAATGTAATATCTTAAACCTCCAAAGTAGAAACAATCCTCGGACTTTTAGATTCTATAAAAATGATATCACCTGCACCATTCATTATGCAAAAAGCACTTGTACTTGGTCCTGAGTTACCTTTTGAAGCTCCATCAAAATTGAACATATGAATATCTTTATTAGGAAATTTCAATTATGGGTGTAAAAGATTTAAAGATTTTTGCTAACATAAGTCAATTATTAAGTAAATTCAAAATCAAGGATATCCATAATTGCTATGTAATGAAGATTTATGTCGACCTCCATCATCATGCTATAAACAGACATCTTACCTCCATGCTTGATAATGTTCTTCCTTTTTCTCATTTGCCACAATATAAAGCAGGGACAACTTTATACAATAGCTTGAATTTACGAACACAAAGAGTATTCCACCATTTAAAAATTGTGTCTTTCAACAATAGAAAAGGCCTTCCAGACCTATAGCTATTGCATAGGCAACCCATATTCTAGCAGCTACTGAACAAATGATAAACAAGTGCCTAAAGAATTCTTGGGATAAATTATCACAATAGAAACAACTTTCTTCATCTATAAGACCTATCCTCATAAAAAAATCACTAATTGATAGCCTCTTTTTCCACAACCTCTATGAGAAAAAAGAAACTTCAAAAGAAATTAATTTTTCCCAACTAAATATTTAGTCATCTTACATAGTTCCTAGTAGTCTCAAATTTTTCATGCACTGCCAATAGTGAATTTTCCTAAATTGTGTAACACCCATC
Source organism: Capsicum annuum (assembly GCF_002878395.1). Lineage (NCBI taxonomy): Eukaryota > Viridiplantae > Streptophyta > Magnoliopsida > Solanales > Solanaceae > Capsicum > Capsicum annuum. The sequence continues at coordinate 8,486,084 of NC_061112.1, read as the reverse complement.
ATAATTTATTCCATTCATCTATATCCTTTCCTATATCAATTTCCTTGACAATCTGATAGCAAATGTCATCTAATAACAGTTGACATAGTAGATTGTCATTCCATCTTTCCCGACATACTAGTTGATTCACATCTCCGAAGAAAGATTATTAGAAAAAGTCACATGTATGCGAAGAGCACCCAACTGAGTTGAATTGTCAAATCAAATACTAGAATGGTCATATTTTGGCTCCCACCATATCTTTTTTAATCTATGTAGTACCTAGACTGTAGCATATATCTCCAAGTTTGGAACCCCTTCTCTACTCTACCAACTGAGGCCTCTGTCTTTTACAATACATATTCCACATGAGTTAGTCCAAGTAGATTTTTGAATTTCAAATATCCACAACTCAGGAAACAAAGATTTTTGCTACATTGAATAAAGATCTAAAGTTTAGTCCTTCATTTTTTAATAAGCAAATATCTCATCAAGATATCCAATTTTTGTTTTTTTTCCAATTTCTTTAAAATTTTAAGAAAATCTAGCAAAAAATCTTTTTATAACATCTATAATATATTTGGGGAAATGATATACGATAACTGATAAATGAAGATACTTTGCAAGACATTATTGATAAACACAAATTAACCTCCGAAATACAGAAGCTTACCTTTCTATAATTGTAATTTGTTCTGTATTATCTTCATGAGCTTTAAAAAAGTGACACTTGCTTTTGTCCAATTGGATAACCTAAATATTTCAAAGAAAATTTTCCTCTAGAAAAATCAACGCTCTCTTTAATTACCTGACTATCAGTCTGTGCAACCTTGCTACAAAGATAGAGACACTTTTTTCCTTTATTAATCTTCTATTTTGGCTGCTTCTAATATTTACAATGAGTTTTCATAATCAGTTACAGTGATAGCCTATCAGCAGCAACAAAAATAATACTATCATCTACATGCAAGATTTTTTTTTTTAAATAAATTTTGGACTTCTATTACTTAATCACAAAAAAATACAGAAAATACAATGAGCTAAATGACCTTATCAATTCACACAACTAAAAAATAAAATTCAAAGAAAATCTAATCCTATCCAGCGCAATTCAAAAGATCCGAACCCAATTCCCCCTTATTACACATATAAAAAAGTGGGATTTCTTAATTTCACCCTTAACCTTTCCTTTTCAAAACCCTCCAACACCTAAGATATGTTGCCGTCATGGATAAACGTAAAGCTCTACCTCATTTTGATTTGGGTCATCAATAATATGTATCTCTTCCTTCTTGTTGCGGCTAAATCATCTTTCAAGAGTAAGAATTGTTCAGCTTCTTCTACATTTTTCATCTAGATCCTCTTTTTACTGTTCCTTCATCTTTATTTACTCTTCCAGTTGTGTTCAATGGTGGATGGTGTAAGCTCACTGCATCTTCCTAAGGAAACTTGCCTAATGGTGTCTTGCTTTGTCACTTTTTAAGTATTCATATTTCTTTGTTGTTCTTTCTTGCCGACAACTGTAAGACTCTTACTCATGTAGGTAGAGCTAGAACAGAGTATAGGGGTAGCTCTAATCCACCTTCACCTGAGATGCAAGACATCCAAGTTTCACACCTCCGATCTCATCATAGACCCCCTCATTTTGTCGAGTCATTTTTTATGGTTGAGGTACCATAGTCTAGTTAGCATTTTACTTGTTTTTGTATCTTTGAGGTTGTTTGTAATATTCATGTGAGATACATATGCTTAGCCTTCCCAACCCTACTACCCCTTGCTTGGTTATACTCTAAAATATAGTCATTATAGTTTATCAATGTTGATTAATCGTCTTCCTTTGAATTCTATGCTATGAAAATTTGTATATCTACAATTTCCATTATCAATTGCTTTGTTTGTAATATGCTAATTGGCTTCTCCCTATCACGATGAGTTGAAACTTTTATTGCTTATTTATCAATAATTAATGGATTTCTGTTACTGAATCTTCAATAATCTAAGGACGTGCCTATTTTACTTCAAACACCTTCTTTAGAAACATTGAAATTTCTTGGAACATGCTATTGTGATGTGAATTATTATAGTGTCTGCTGGACTCCAGTAGTGCTTTTGCCTCGACTTGTGTATTTGTTGTGTCTTCCAGTGTTATTCCTTTATCATATAATAAATACCCATTAGAGTCTCGTAGATAAAAGGTATAGGATATAAGTCCTAATAGATCTATTTAGCCAAGTTATCCGAATTATCCGCACCCCCTATAATTGGTATCAAAGTCTATGTTAATTAAAGTTACGGAAGTAGTATATATTTGAATTTATTTGATTAATTTATTAATTATGAAACAATTAAATTTAGATATTCACCAAAACAATATTTATAATATTTGTTTAGATGAATAACGTACAAAAACCACAACAATATAAAGAATTAAAACAAATAATATATGAAAAACGTAAAAAATTAAAAATAAGGATTGAAAAACTACAAAATAACATAATTGTCGGAGTTAGTAAAAATTGAATAAATGCACAAAAAGAAGAAATATCAAATTTTGAATCAACAATAGATAGTCTAGAATATATATATCAACATAACCTATATACATTAAAATAAAATGAACAAAGAATTTATAATAGATGAAAAAACATATGAAAATAAGGAAGGATTAAAAATAAAAATAGTATTTTCTAATTTAGGAGGGAGATAAATGAAAATATGTGAACATTTATATTTAATGTTAGAAAAAGAAGAATTAAAATAGAAGATAAGTTGACAACCATGTTAAGAATAGAAAGAGAAAACGAAGAGATAGACAGAAAAAGGAAATAGATAAAATAAAACAACAAACCACAGAAGAAATATGAAAAATAGAAGAAACTAGTTGGATTGCTAAATTAGAAAAAGAATTACAAATGCTAAAAGATTTATATGAAAAGAGACAGAAAGAAAAAGAATAAAAATTATTAAACGAGATAAATCAATTTAAAGAAAAATTAGAAATAAAAAATAAAGAACCAGAGTCTAGTGAATTTGAAATAAATACAATAGATGCTGAAAGAATAGATAATTATGATTCAGAAGATAGTGAAACATATACAAAAATTCTAGAAAACATAGGAAAACTAGAAATTAATGAAAAACAAGAAGTAATTAATAAAGAAAATCTAGAACTACTAAGTACAGAAGTAAATACTCTAGATAAAAATATAATACCTAGAACATCAGAAATAAGAAAACCAACCTATAATTACAAAAATAAGTTTAAAAGATATAATCCAAAGGATAAATATAATAAATGGACACCAAAACAAATAATTAATTACAACTTTTTAGATTTAGACTGTGTAATAGATGCAAATAAAATAATACAACTATGGGTAGGATACATGTCAAAACAATTATTAGATAATAAAATAGATACAACAAATACACCAGAATATATAAAAAAGACATTAATAGGAATAGTAAAATTATGATTTCTAAACCTAGCCAAAGCAAGTAAAAAAGTACTAAGATCTGATAATAAAACTGAAGGAACATCAATACCTACTAAAATACTACCAACAGAAATATTGAAAAAATATGAAATAGCTATAAGAGAAAAATTTAGTAGTATAACAACAGAAGAAGAAGAGCAAAATAAAGAGAAAGATAAGAATAGGAATTTAATGTTAAAATTAGCAATATGTAATATGTGCTATGTAGATGAATATACGTGCGCATTTAAAAAATATTATTATAAAGGAACATATAATATAGAAGAAAGTAAAGAAATAAAAAAATTATATTTTAGTAAATTACTTGAACCATTTAGTTCAAAAATAATAAAGAGTTGGAATGAAACAAAAATATTAGATACCCTAGGAGCAAGAATAAAATTTTTACAACAATGGTATAGAAATCTATGTAAAAAATATAGAGAGGAAATAAAAATGGAAAAACCATTAATAAGAAATTTAGCATGTTGCAAAGATAAAATAGCATCTCAATTTGGATATGAAGAAAGATATTATAAGAAAAGAAAAAGACATAAGAAATATAAGAAATACAAAAAATCAAAATATAAATATAAGAAACCAAGAAAAAGATATTATGTAAAAAATTATAAACATAAAAGACCATATAAGAAAAAGAAATCTATAAAAGAATGTACTTATTATAATTGTGAAAAACTAGGACATTTAGCTAGAGATTGTAAATTGCCATAAAACCCAAAATATAAACAAATATCAGAAATAAAAATAAAAAATACAGAATATATGCAGATAGATTATATAGATTATGAATTAGAAAGTGAAGATAGTATATATGAAATTTTGGAGGATAAAACAGATAATGAAATAGATAGTGAATTACATGAATCAAATGACTGAAGAAGATATAAAAATGAACCAAATAACTTAAGAAAATATGAAAATAATAACAAAGAAAGAATATTTAAATGAAGAAGGAACAAATCAAAAAATAATATTTGACAGTAATATATTTGACGAAATAAAAGGAAAAGAGTTAGACTTAAGTGTAAAAAAAATATTTAAAATACCAACAATAAAAAATATATTTAGTAGAAAAAGGGAAGAATACTACGTAGTAAGTCAAAAAGAACATGTAATAGACTGTAGATATGCAAAAGGAAGAGCTAGTATACCACTAGTAATAAAAAGAATATTTAATAAAGAAATAAATGATATAAAAAGTAAAGACCCAATAAAATATGTACACCTTGGAGGAACAGAGATATTGATAAAAGCATATTTTAGAGAAGGAATAGATACACCAATAGAATTATATTTAGCAGATGATAGAATTATAAAACCTATAGAAAAAAATATAATAACTGCTATAAAAGGAAATTTAATATACCAAAAATTTAAATTTATAATAAGTGCGAATTATTCAGTAGCAATAACAGATAAAAATATAGATAAATCATTGGTATTATGTTGGAAAATATCTGGAATAGAACAAACCCCAGGAAGTAAAATATTTACAGCAAGATGTAAAAATCTATATGTATTAACAACAAAACATAAAATAACGGGAAAAAATAAAATTAATAAAATACAAATAGAAAGTCCTTTTGAACAATTTGTAAAAATAATTGATAATAATGATTATAGTTACAAAGACATAGATATAGAAGAAGATTTAGAAATAATAAATGATAGAATAAGCACAACAAAAAGAATAGTTCATGAAAAACCAGAATCACCAAACTCATAAAAAAGAACAAGTTATGAAACAACTTCAACAGTTAATTTAAAAAGGCATAATACATAAATATGACCCTAAACTTGACACCAAATTGTAACTTTGACCTTAAACTTTGACAGTGCACAAATATGACATTTAACTATTAAAAACTGTACAAATATGACCTCTGATCCTACATGGCAAAATGCGTGTTCAATACGCAAAACTAGGCGCGTCCAACTTAAAATCTAAGGGGATAATACATAAATATGACCTTAAACTTTGACATTGCACAAATATGACCTTTAACTATTCAAAACTGCACAAATATGACCTTTAAATGATTTTTCACTATTATTTTTTCATTATTTTCGGCTCAAAGATGGAAATGACATCTAATTTCTTTTGTCATTGCGGAAAAAGAGCAATATTGAAGATTTATTAATTAGGTGGGTCAGCCTCATACGAAAAAATCGCGCGAGTATGTATATATATTATAAAGAAAAGGGTGAATTTATGTTATTTAATATATCTAAATATGATTTATTTAAATATTAAATTAAAGATGAAACTATACTAATAATAACAAAAATTATAGTAAAAATTATTATTTTAATAAAACGTGATTAAATTAACATTATTAAGGATCGTAGTAGTAGTATATTAAATTAACATTATCAAATTAACGTTATTAAAATGCTAGTATTAAATTAACGTTATCAAAACATTATTAAATTAACGTAGGGGCGGACCTACGTGGTTGTCATGGGGTTCACCTGAACCCTCTCGGTAAAAAAATTACATTGTATATATAAGATAGAAAATCTATATTCATGTATGTACATTAATGTTGAACCAAGTGAAACAAGACCCTTAGATAACCCAGTGGTGTTATTTGCTCTTCTTGGGCGCTTCCTTCAGCTTAGTGCGCAGGTTTGATCCCTGCTAGTGATTCTTTTTTAATAAAAAAAAGCTAGGTGCTGCTATAGAAATAAATAAATAAATAATAATAATAATAATAATAATAATAATAATAACAATAATAATAATAATAATAAATACCAACCCTTTTGTAAGTAATTACACTCTCTCCCACTTTTTTAATTACTTTACTCTCTCTCCCTATTAATATACATAACATAGCCGACATATACATAGCATTCTGTGTATATGTTGGGGTTTTTGTAATATGTTTAGGGAGTTGAGATTTTTTGTAATATTGAAAACATAAGTTGTGTATTTGTGTAATTTTTAGTAGTAGTAGTAATAATAATAATAATAATAATAATAATAATAATAATAATAATAATAATAATAATAATAAAAACGACGCCGTTTTAACACAAAAAGCAAAACTTTGATCGTGCACAAATATGACCTTTAACTATTCAAAACTGCACAAATATGACCTTCCTCCAAGTCAGCCCTTTTAACGATGTGACACCGTGTGATTGGATGAGCTTTCCACGTAGGCGCGAGTGAAACTCACGCATGGGGGTTGAAAAATCGGATGTCATATTTGTTCAGGTTTAGAATAGTTAAAGGTTCTATTTGTACACTATCAAAGTTTTAGGTCAAAGTTAAAATTTGATATCAAGTTTAGGGTCATATTTATGTATTATGCCTAATTTAAATCAATATTACATAACAGGAACAATAAATAAAAAAGAATATTCAATACTCTTAAACACAGGACAAGAAGAAAATTATATAGCAAAATATCTAGTAAAAAGTGAAGAAATAAAATCTAATAGTGATATATGTCCAGATCTACCAAGGAGTCTAATAAACATTAAAGATATGACAAAAAAAATAATAATAGGAGTCAAAAAAATAAAAATAGAATTTGAAATAACGGAAGAAATGCAAAAAAGCAGACATAATAGTAGGAATAAAATGGTTAGAACAAGTAAAACCATACAATATATAACATACATAATTATCTATAACATATAATAAAGAAAGATTATTCATAAAAAGAACTTTAACATGATATGAAAATATATGTACTTGGAAAAATAATAGTAGAAGAATATTATAATAGGTATTATACACCTATGATAGATACAGGAGCAGAAGCAAACTTATATAGATACAACTGTTTACCAGAAAATAAATGGGATAAATTAAAAACACTAATAGTAGTCAAAGGATTTAATAATGAAGGAAGCTTAGTTACAAATAAAGCTAAAAATATAAAAATACAGATATGCGATAAAATAATAACAATAGAAGAAATCTATAATTATGAACTAACATCAAAAGATATGCTTTTAGGAATGCCATTTTTAGATAAATTATACCCACATATAATAACTAAAATAAATTGGTGGTTTACAACACCATGTAAACAAAAAGTAAGAGCAAAAAGAGTTATTAATAAAATAAGAAAGAAAACTGATTTGATAGAAGGAAGTGAAAAAAATACACAAAAGTTAGAAAATATAAAAAAAATACAGAAGACATAGTAGAACTAGTTGTATTTTCGATAAATAAAAAAGAAATAACTATATTTTCATTAGATAAGGTAGAAATAATAAAGAAAAAATTAAGATAATTATATAGTGAAGATCCATTAAAAGGATGGGAAAATATAAAACTACTATAAAAATTGAATTAATAGATAAAAATAGCATAATAACTCAAAAATCATTAACATATAACTTTGATGATTTAAAAGAATTTAAAATGCATATAGATGAATTATTAGAAAAACAGTATATACAAAAAAATAATAGTAAACACAATAGTCCAGCATTTATAATAAATAAATAAATATAGTGAACAAAAAAGAGGTAAAAGTAGAATGATTATTGATTATAGAAATTTAAATGCAAAAACTATGACATATAATTATCCAATACCAAATAAGATATTAACAATAAGACAAATACAAGGATATAACTATTTTAGTACATTTGACTGTAAATCAGGATTTTACCACTTAAAGTTAGAAAAGAATCTAAGGAATTAACCTCATTTACGATACCACAAGGATTTTATGAATGGAACGTATTACCATTTGGATATAAAAATGCGCCAGGTAGATATCAATATTTTATGGATAGTTATTTTAAACAATTACCTAATTGTATAGTATACATATATGATATACTACTATATACAAAAACTAAAGAGGAACATTTAAAATTATTAGAACAATTTACAGATAAAATAGAAAAATCGGGAATAAGTTTAAGTGAAAATAAAGCCGAAATTATGAAAAACCAGATAGAGTTTTTAGGAATACAAATAGATAAAAGTGGAGTAAAAATGTAACAACATATAGTACAAAAAATAATAAATTCAAAAGAAGAATTAGATACAAAAAAGAAATTACAATCATTTTTAGGATTAGTAAACCAAGTAAGAGAATATATACTAAAATTAGTAGAAAACCTAAAGCCTTTACAGAAAAAAATTAAAAAAGGATGTAGAATATAACTATAATGAAGAAGATAAAAAACAAGTTCAAAAAATAAAAATACTTTGTAAAAAGTTACCAAAATTACAATTCATAGATGAAAATAAAAAATTTACATATATCGTAGAAGCAAATGCAAGTGAATATAGTTATGGAGGAGTACTTAAATATAGATACGAAAATGAAAAATTAGAACATCATTGCAGATACTACTTAGGTACGTTTAATGAAATAGAAATAAAATAGGAAATAAATAGAAAAGAATTATGTTCATTAAATAAATGTTTATTAGCATTTGAACCATATATTGTATATATCAAATTTATTTTAAGAACAGATAATACCCAGGTTCCGTGGTGGCTAACAAAGAAATACAAAATTTAGTTACAACAAAAGAGATTCGGAGACTAGTATTGAATATATTAAATTTAAAATTTACAATTGAAGTTATTAGTACTAACAAAAATGTTATTACAGATTACATATAAAGACAAAGCTACACAGACTGATATAATAGAAGATGATGCTTTAGAAAAGATAGTCAAAACCCTAACTACGCTTTCAATGAAAGTGGACAGTATGTGTAATGAAATAGAAAAGCTAAAGACTAATGAAGTTAAACTGAAGTTTGAAGCAACAAATCAGCTATCTCAGCAGTGTGCAGAGCTATGTCGATCGGAAGACATTAAAATCCCAGAGCTAAAAGGAGACGTTGGGACACTCCATAAAATCCATAACGTTTATCAATCTACAATTGCAGGTACAAGCAAAGGAGTTAGTGGACAAAGATACCAGAACATGAACATGAATAAGATATTTGAAAAGCCATTTATACCAAAAATACATAAAGACCCCTTGTACATACCCCCATAAATTACCACATATCGAGATAATTTGAACCAAGATAAAAAAACTTATAAACATCTAGCTCGAGGATACATAGAAAATATCTACAAAATACAAATTTTTCTAAACCTTAACCCTAGAGCTACAGATATCCAAGAACCAAACATAAACTATATAACCCAAAGATTGCAAGGTCATAACAAGCTAATCGTACTACCCAAAACTAACCCAAGCTTAATAAGAACTTGTTTCGACTATGGATTATTAAATACCATATATACCCAAGATGGAGAAGAACTATCAGCTATGGAAGAATTACATAAATATTTACCACTTATAAAAGAGTAACCAAAGGAAATCTATTTTATATAAAGCTTTATACTGCGCCAGCAGAGATATTATACGATGAGATCAAACCAGTTATACAAGTTGTAAAAATAGAATTTACCAGAGATATGATTATACCGGAAGATATTGTACAGCAGCCAGAGATACCCAGAATTGAGATACCTGATTTCTACGTAAATAAATGACTTATTGGACTAGCTACAATTATTCAAGAATTAACAAATAATTATATCAATGGAAACCCAATATGAAGCTATTATTCAAGAGACCATAAAATGATTTATTCAATTCAAGAGAACTACGACAAACAAATATGGAAGATGTTAGAAAATGGGTAATGATACTGTAAGAGCAATTAAGAAAGGATTTATTTCAGACGGATTATTAACAAGATATTGTAAGATAATTGGACACAAATATCCAGACCATCAATGTTCTAGATATAAAGGAGAAGATAACGTTATACCAGACGTACAGTTAGAATGAAGATAAGCATGTCTGCTGGAAAGAAGATAGAAAAGCAGCAAATACGATAAGAAGAAGATAACAACGGAGCAATAATAGAGAGAAAAGTTAATTAAAGTTGAAAGTGACATATGGAAGAATAGATACTTTTTCTTGAAAACTTTACATAAATTATTTAATAGATACTATTTACTTTAAGAATTTTGGCAAACACGTGCCATTATTAGTCTTTGATATTTTAGTTTTTGTAGGAAGACTTTTTGTAAAGCTATTGTATAGACATTTATAGGATTTAATTAGTTTTTGTCTTTTTAGAAGACTTTTTGAAGTTGGTAGGTTACGTGTAAAGTTATAGGTGTAAAGATGTAAAAAGTTTACATTATAAATAAAAGGCATCGAAGGCAGAATGCAAACAAGCGTTCATGCGTTGAAGCAAACACTCCTCTTTCACAACAAACTTTTAAATATTTATTAAAAACAGGTATATTTCAATGGAAAAAGTTATGGATGAACAAAGCTTAGAATTATCAAACCTACCAGAACATGTATATTTATTTATGATTATGAATAGCTAAATTCATAAATTCCTAACAATCATCATATGATAAAATAAGTTCATGTTAGTTGTTTTATAGTAGAATTATTCAAAAAATAGCATGTTAAGAAGTTTATTAGCAAAGTGGAAAAGGAGAAAAATCTCTAAGAACTATGCCATCCTAAAGGTGAAACCGGTGAGGCAAGAAAGCCGTGATAGGAAAGTAGCCAGAGTAGAGACGTTGTTTAAGGGAAAAGTATCCAGATTACCATGCTAATAGTGACCGAAGAATATGTTATTTAAGAACAATCTAGTATATAATAATCTAAAATGATTATATTTTGTTATGTGTATGATTGAAGGGAATATTTTGAAAAAGCATCACAGGAAAAATGAATACTTATTTATCTGACGAAATGGTAGATAAATTTAAAATACTTATTTTGTATGTACTTAAGGATATAGAAATTGTAGATATAAGAAAAATCATATTGGAAAAAATATTTGATAAATATTTTATGACTAGAATAAATTACATACCTCACCTACCTAACTACTCTTATAAATACTTACATACCAAACCTACACATCAACCATGTTAAATTACAAATATTGGAAAATGGATATGAAAAATATACAATTAATAGAAAAACTAATGAAAACAAATTTAGAAGAATATATGAGAACCAAAGATATAAAATATATACAATACCTTAATGAAAATATAAAGAATTAATAAGATTAAAACAAACAACTAAAGAAAATTATGAAAAAGCATTTAATTAACCCACCTAAATGACAGATAATTTTGAAGTACTAGTTTTATACATACTTAGAGATATAGAAATTATAGATATAAAGAAAATAATATGGGAAAAAATATTTAACATTGAAGATGAAGAGTTAGATATAAATCAGATAGAAGACGAGTTAGGAGAAATATACTTAAGTGATGACAATCACTATTACTACCTAGATGATTATTCAGATGGATATTATACAGATTAAAAAATGCTAGAATATATTCAAAGAGTTAGAGAAAAGCAAAGTTGGTATACGAAGAAATTAATTATAGAAATCAGCTTAGAAAAGGAAAAGAACAATTAAAAGAAAGATTAATTTGGATAAATAAAACCATAAAATAATTAGAATTAAAAGACTGTTTAGAATACGATTTAGATGTAGAATTTTTCGTAGACGAAAAAGACAGAATAATTAACGAAATAGATAACCTAGAATTTAATATCAGATATGTACAATTAGAATAAATTATTACAAACAAATTTGTAGTATCACAACTACTTTAGGATAAAATGATAGACTATGAGTATTTAAAATATTGGAGATAAGATATGGAAGAAATAAGAGCAACAGAAATACTTATGAAAGAAAATTTAATTGAATATTTTAGAACAAAAGATATAGAATATTTAGAATACCTCCAAAATAATATAGAAGAATTACAAAGACTAAGAGAAAAAACTAAAGAATACTACAGTAAAACTTTTAATCAATTACCACACAATCACCCTCCAAGATATGAACATTAATAAAATAAAAATATTTATAGAAATTGAATATCCACACACAAATAAAAATAGACCCATTAGAATTATAATAGATCTATTTACCCAAGTTACTCGAGTTATTCGCACCCCCTACAATTGGTATCAAAGCCTATGCTAATTAAAGTTACGGAAGTAGTATATATTTGGACCCAGCTTTCATTTGACCCAGCTTTTAGGGGAAATTCCCATTGTACTTTAGTCACCTTCTAAGTAGGGCTAAATTCCTCCAATTCCTTCAAGCCTCTCTCCAACTGCTTGGAAAATTCTTTCATAGTTCCTATACTATAATATTTGGCAAAGCTTTATAGTATGGTTTCACACCCTTCTTGATTTCATCTCCTCCCCATAGCATGATCACTTCTCTCAGTGGTACTTGTTTAATGTTCAAACCTATATAAGAAAAAAAATAGGATACTTTTCTGGTAGCAGTAATGGTTTATAGGATCAGATGTGTCATGATTTTTTTTTCACAACACCAATACTTAGAAGATCATTCATATCCCCATCTTCTCAGTCTATCATCAATAGAAATTTTAAATTTCCATTGTCACATGAAAAAAGATATCTTTAAAGGTAACTATTTTACCTAGATCTTTTATATATCATGTTGGGTTGGCCCTTATGTTTGATATACTCCCATGAAGTCTTGAGTGAAAATTCACCTTTAGTATCTAACATCACCTTTGGTTTGTCCATTTTATCACTATCCCATGGAGGCTTGATATTCATCAAAATATAATCTACTAATTCTTTATGAAGTAGTCCTTTTATTAATTATTCATCTCATACTCCATATATAAGAAGATCTATCACATTATGATAGTCTTTATCCCATTAAAAATTCTCTCATATATCGTGTATAAGTCTCCCAGCCCTATCAGTTATCATGACATAGCATAGTAGATCCTATTTTGTTCTGCCACCAGATTTAGTGTTAATGAGGTCCTAGCCTGTACCATTTTCTTCTATACTTTGTATCCATACCAGATTTAGTGTTAAATGAGGTCCTAGCCTGTAACATTTTCTTCTATACTTTGTATCCATAAAGCCAGTCTTCTATACCTTAAGATTTTGCTTTGTCTTTCTATAGTACTTAATCCTCATATACATATTCCAAATTGAGTACGTAGTGCTGAAGTTCCATCATAATTTGTAAAATAGAGCCATTGACACATCATGTAATAATCTAAAATCAATACGTACTTCCCCTTCTAGCAAACAAAAATTACTCCATCTAGTCCAATGCCTACTTCTTCCACCAATGCAGCAACTCCAAAAAATTGATCCATCAATTTGTGGATATGATTTAGTACATTTAATGGTGGATTCATGACTAAAAAATAGTGAATTAAAATACTCTACAACACATGCTTAATTAGGATTGCTCTTCCCCTATAGGAGAGCAGTTTTCCTTTCCAAGCCTTTAGTTTTGCACCAATCTTGTGAATCATCTATTGGTAATAAACCTTCTACTTCCTTTCGTAAAACATTGGATATTCTTATTATGTGAAAGGGAATTCATTTCTTAGGATTCTAGTTGCTACTTTAGACACCATTATATTTTCTCCAGGTATGCTGTGATGGAGGTAAATAACACTTTTTTCTTATTTACCTTCTGACCATACACTGTCTAATATTTCTCTATGGTTCCAGATATTAACTACATGATCCTTACCTCTAACTTACATAGTATGATTATATCATCAACAAATGCTATATGATTGATTTTAGGACTTCCCTTAGTCATTTTAAATCTTTTAAAGTCCTTATTCTTCATCAAATCATTTAAAGCTTTTGATATAACTTCAATTGCTACTATAAATAAAGTAGGAGACAATGAATTCCCTTTTTTTACTCCTCTAGAGGATGTGAAGAAGCCTTTGGGTTGACCATTCATAAGCACAGAGTATTAATTTCTTCTTATTACCCTGTACACCATATCTATAATTCTTTCTCAAAATCCCAATTTACTCCGTACTTTAGTCAGGAAGAATTATTCCACCGGTCATAATCTGTCATTATATATAGTTTAACAAAAAGATTGGGTGGTTTACCTTTTTTTCAAATTTCAGTGATAATTTCTTGTACCCGTAGTGTTCTCTGCTATGCTTCTTCCTTGTACAAATCCTGTTTGTTCTAGTGATATTATCCCTGGCAATAAAATAATTATTCTCATATGAATGATTCATGATAAAATTTTGTTGACAAAGTTGCTAAGTGATGCGGGCTTCAGAACTGAATATGTTTTAATTATAGTCTTATTGTATGAGTCATAAATTTAGGTAGTTCTGCACCACATAAAAAATCCCTTGCCATATTGTAAATATATTCGTTTACAACATCACATGATTTTTGGAAAAAAGGCTACATTCATTCCATCAGGACATCAAGCATTGCTTCTGCTCAAGCTTATTAATACAGTTTTAACTTTCTTCACTTTTAGAACTCTATTTAGTTCCTTATTTTTTAATTGGTAATCACCTGTGGCAATTCTTCTAGCATCTTAAAATTTATATTTTCCTCTTGGTAAATTATTTTCTATAAAATTCCACGACTGCTTTTACTATATCTTTATGTTGTTCTAGCCATTCCCTTCCTTATTTTATATTCTCTTCACCTTCAGTCTGTTTATCATTCTATTGACAATAGTGTTATAGAATTTAGTATTTCCTTCTCCATCCTTAGATCATTCTTTTCCTAACTTTGGTCTTCAATACTCCTCCTCCAGATGTAGATGTTTGTTCAAATTTCTTTAAGCATTGTGGAATCTCTTTCTATTATCCCCTGATAGATCAACTTTAAACTATATTTCCATAACCATTATTATTTCTTCGACTTGTAATCTCTTGAAAAATATTTTCAAAGGTTTCCTTTTTCCAAAGCGTATTTGCGTTCTTCACCTTCTTTATCTTAAAAAGAAATAAGCTAAAGGGATTTTCTTCAAAATCTGCATATCATTGCTTCCTTATCACCTCCTTAAAAGACTCTTTCTTAAGACAAAAATTCAAAAACCTAAATGGTTTTACTACTCTTTCATTGACGGTGTTGAAAGTGAGTAATAGAGGTGCATTATCAAATCCACTTCTGATTAGGTGTTCTACCTCTATCATTATAAATATGTTCTACATCATGTCATTGAAAAGAACCCTATCTAGTCTTTTAAAAATATATTCCTTAGTTGTTTTCCCATTCCAGAAAGTAAATTCACTTCTTTTGAATCATATGTCTTCCAGATTGTACACTTTTTTATGCAATGATTATATCTCTAACCATTGTGTCTTTGATTGGAAAACCTTTTAATTTCTCTTCACTATTAGTGATAGTGTTGAAGTCACAGCCTACAAATCATAGTGTCTGTATGTTTTTTCTATATCATATACAGAATCCCACAATTGTAACCTTTCTTCTTGAGTACATTATGCCACCAAAGTAACTGTAACTTTAATCCCTTATTCCTGATTTATCAGTCCTAGCTTTAATTGGTGAGCTTAATCTATCGGGATTTTAACCTCCATACTACCATCCACAAAAGACCAATATTTTCACATTCACATTGGAAATTGCATGATGTAGACTTAGCTTTCCCCTGTATACTTCTAATCCTTACTATTCTGAAAGCGTTTCAACAATCCTACATAATATAAGTGGTATCTATTTTGTATGTTAATTATTCCAGTGAATTCCTTTTGAGTATTCACTGATCTAATATGCCAAACTAGAGTATTCATTGAGAATTAACTTTGCAGTTGATCTCCTTGTTATCCTTGACAATGCTTGAGTTGAGGTTTTGTCTCCACTCGGGTTTTTCTTCTGCTTGATATGGTTATCTTTAATTTTGTTAATTTTCTTTTGAGATAAACCCCCCTCTCTTACTTTGTTTTTTCATATTCTGCTCTAAATCTTCTATGTCCAAATCTTCTTTTTATTAATCAAAAACACCCTGTTGTTTCTTTTCATTACCCACTACTAATTGAAGAGCCTCATCATTGTTTACTTAGATAACACCAAAGCACCGATTTTATGATTTAAATTTCTTTTTTTATTCTTCTTTAATCAGTTTGTTATGTTTGTCCTTTTCACTTTTGTGGCCTTGAATTTCTTCTTTCTTTTCCTCTTGATTATTTCTTGACACTTTGCCTGGTGACCCTTTTTTATGGAAACTCCAACTTACCCAGTCCTTAGTGTTTTCTTTAGTGAGTTCTTTGACTGTTTCTTCTTTACTTTGCATTCCTTCATCCTTGTTGTGCTCTTCTTCATCTCTCAAGGCCTCAAATGGGTTCTCATCATGAAGTTCAGCTTCTTTTTCAATATTACCATACTTGTCCCTATTGTACTTATTCTTCCTCCTATTTATATATTCTTGTTTATTGTGATTGTTTCCAACTACTTTTCAACTTGATAAAATTCTTCTTTGATTTGTTGTTGTTCTTGTTAATGTCTTTGTTGCTTCTAGTTTCACCTTGATCATTGCTTTTTATTTCTCCTCACACAATTTTGGGTGAATTATTCAAGAACTATCTTCATCATGACCCTGTAAGCCTAATTACTTGCAATACTTTGGCATGTATCTTATTAGATTTTAATCCATTTGGATTTGATTTATCCTCTAACATCATCCTTTTTATTGATCCTCTCCCTTTATGGTAGTTTAGTGACTAAATCCACCTCAATCTTAACTTTCACACACCTTGGTCTTGTTTAATTCCTGATTTCCATATCCATTGTGAGAGGCTTCCCGCTACTAAAACTGTTGAAAAAATTGTGTCTTTATAAAAACAATTTGGTGGTAAATCTTGTAATGAAAGCCATGTTCTTCCAATAGTGGTTTCCTGATCCGACCCGACCGCAGGCCTTGTTGTAATGGGTATCCCAAGTCCAGTAAAGACTGGGGACCGCCCCCCCGTTACCCAACCCAACCACATATATCCAGCAGTAGATGAGCTGAATTTTGAACATATAACAAGATAGCGTTATTGTTCTCATTAAGACTTTGGGAAAGGGTCACAACAGTGATCGACCCAACTGAGTCCAACCATACCGGAATAGCTGCCCAACCATACCAACCCAAGCCATAGACCATAAACCAAAAGGGAATATCAAAGCATAATATGAAAATCAATCCCAAAATGTAGTAGGATGGAACAACCAACAATATCGTCTGATGATGTCAACCCACCGGCTTATTCTATTTCCAAGGCCGACACCAATACTGATCCCACCCATACCAACCCCTAGAAGTACCACAAAGCCTCTATTCGAAAGAATAAACAAATTCAGTTGGGACATGTCCCCAACCATGGCCAAAATTAATTTCCAAAATAAAAGATAAGTGTCTAAATAAATCCATAAAATGAAATGATACCTTCTGAAAGAATGAAAGCTCACCAATTCAGTCCAAATGCTGATACCGAATCCGCGTTCTAAACAGGAGGAGTAGAATGGCCGGTTCCTATATAGCATGGGTATACAACCGCCAGTAGACAGGGTTAGCGAGTGATTGCTAGCATGAATTTCAAGATAAGGATAAAATAATGCCAGTCATAAAACCAAGTGAAACCATCAATAATGCATAGAACCATACATATATAAGTACTAGGAAAGGGAACCAGGTTTAGCATGGATTTAAAACCTTTACCTAGGTTGTGTAGCTTTTTCGTCCTAACCACCCACGGGCCATATGGGTTCAGCTCCCCTACTAAAAGGGGCCCAGTGCATATAGCCGCACAACCTAGGAACATCCCTTGGGATGACTAGTACATCCCTCAATTTAAAATGTGACACACGCATATGGTCATTAAGAGCCCTTATATCAGCACTATGAGTTTTTAGTTTTTGTCCCCTTGGGACCGCCACCTTCCACGGCTTAGCTACACACCCCGCTATTAATGCCCAATCAAAACCATGTCCAAACAATCCATTTACCATTTATTAACCAAGGCAAATATTAGTGATATCGTCATACCACCCCATTACTTGCAAGTAATATCTATAGCCAAACTATCTAGGTTAAGGGGACCTTAGGTGCCCTTCCAATTTCCATATTAAATCTACTTGGGAGACTTCCATGTTATCCACAAGCTTAACCATTTAGTCTTTACTCTTTTCAAACCATTTAAACCGTGCATAAATCCTTTATCTAGTTTAAAACATGCAAGAGTTCCGTTAAAAGAAGTCAATGCAATGAACATATCTTTATAAGTATTTTATCAAACACCTTGGGGGCATAATATAACCAAAACCAATTCCACAGATCATTAAACCATTAACAAGCAATACAATTGTCCAAAACCACCATTAATGCATACAAAAAGCATAATTAAAACCATAACCAAGCATTTAATAACAAAACCCCCAAATAATAGTTTAAAACCATAAATTATGAAATAGTAAAACCATCAAATCAATCATATAAACCATGCCTTTAGTTTAAATTTCAATGAGGGAAGAGAATAAGGCCTTATACCAAATAATTGACAAAAAGAAATCACCAAAGCAAGCCCCAAAGTAATCTGTAAGATGAAACCCAAGCCTTCTTGCCCCAAAAGATCTTGAGAGAATTATGAGATGTTTTAGAATAGTTTCTAAGTGTTAATGAATAGAATAATAGGGTAAATAACCTCCTAAGTATATTAGAAGTCATATGTCCTAGTTAGGGTTAGTAGGTAAATATCCAAAATACCCCCACTTAAATCCCTTAAAAACCCATCACAAGTATACAACTGACCCATACGAGTCGTACCCTCCTATACGATTGATATTTACCACTCGCATTAGAGCCTCAATCCTTGGATCAAACACTATCTGGTATACGACTTATCCAACCAAGTCGTAACCATAGAATACTATCCATAACCATGATCCGTATCCCTGGCATAATGAAATACCAGAACGATCAAACACAGCCCACAATATGAGTCCTTGATACGACTCATACCAAGCCCTACGTCTCATAACCTTAAGTCGTACCCATTCTAGTGACCAAAGCCATCCTACCAACAAATACTGGTCAGCATATGACATGATCATACTATTCGTACCCCAACGTACGGCTTGTACCCATGAGTCGTATTGGGTTTGGAGAATAGATTTCCAAGAAATTTTCTAACGGTCAAAACCTAGGATGTTTCAGTCTCCCCCACTAGGAACATTCATCCCCAAATGATAGACAAAGTAAGGGTAACCACACACATATTCATTTGCAGTATGAAATATCCCTTCAACAAAGTTTAAAATAATGAGGCAAAGATGTTAATATTTCTTTTAACAAACTCAGAAAATAAAGATGTGTTCAAGACACATACCTTCCGCACAAATCCCAGGAGCAAAAAACAAATGCGGGTACTTGGACTTTATGTCCTCTTTTGCTTCCCTAGTAGCTTCTTCCTCCTTATGGTTTCGTCATAGAACCTTAACTGAAGCCACATCCTTGGTCTGTAACCGACGAACTTTCCTATCTAATATCTCAACCGGGACCTCTTCATTAGACAGAGAATCTGATATACCCAATCCTTCCAAAGGAACAACCAATGAAGAATCACCAAGACAATTCCTCAGCATAGAAACATGAAAGACCGGATGAACCAAACTTAAGCTAGATGGCAACTCCAACTCATAAGCATAGGACTTTTGTCAACCTTGGGCCGATTTAAGCCTATCCCGAATCACCTTGACCTTCTCTGTCTCCTGATAAACCAAATCCGGACCAAACATGTCTGCTTTCCCAAGCTAAAACCATTGAATAGGAGATCTACATCTCCTACCATACAACGACTCTAAAGGAGCCATACCAATACTTGAATGATATTTATTGCTATAAGCAAACTGCACCAAATATAAATGCTCAACCCAATTTCCACCATAGTCAAACACACATGCCTAAAGCATATATTCCAATGTCTGAATAGTTCTCTCCGCTTGACTATCCGATTATGGATAAATAACAGTACTCAGACTAACCTTAGTCCCCAACCCTTTCTGGAAAGTATGCCAGAAATGAGACGTAAACTATGTACCACAATCAGAGATAATCAAAATAAGTACCCCATGCAGCTTCAAAATCTCCTGAAGATACAACCGTACAAAATCTTCCGCCGAAATGGTTGTCCGCACTAGCAAGAAATGGACAAACTTGGTCATCCTATCTACGATGACCTAAATTGAATCATACTGATTCCGAGATCGAGGAAGACTGGTAACGAAGTTCATATTGACCACTTCCCACTTCCATTCTGGTAAATCAATTTCTTGATACAAACCACCAGGTCTCATGTTCTCAACCTTAACCTATTGACACATGATATACTTGTCCTTGAAATCAGCCACATCCCTCTTTATGCCATTCTACCAATAGATCTCCTTAAGATCATGATACATCTTAGTCGAGATGGTATAAACAACATAGAGCTACTCATGAGCCTCAACTAAAACCCTTTGCTGCAGCCCGTTGACATTAGGAACACACAACCTTCCTTGGTACTGTAAAGTACCATCACCGCTGATCTCAAACACCACTACCTCCTTCTCGCCAATGTCACTCTTGATTTTTATCAAGATAAGATCCAACATTTGCTTCTCCTTAATCTGTGCACCAAGAGATGATCGAACCACTTCTTGTACCATTACGCCACCATTCTTAAAGTCCAAGAGACAAACTCTAAGATTAGCCAAGTGGTGAATATCCTTCACCAATTTTCGCTTGCCTTCTTCCACGTGAGTCAAACTCTCCATGGATAACCTGCTAAGAGCATCAGTAACCACATTAGCCTTACTACCTGGGTGGTAGTGAAGACTCATATCATAATCCTTGAGAAGCTCAAGCCACCTCCTCTGCCTGAGATTAAGATCTTTCTGAGTGAACACATACTGAAGCATAGGCAATCACTTTCCTATGCTGCATCAAAACACAACAAGGCCTAACCCGAGATGCATCATAATAAACCACAAACCCATCATTTTTCTCTGGCAAAGTCAGGATTAGAGCCAAAGTCAACTTATCCTTTAACGTCTCAAAACTCTCTTCATAAGTATCCGACCAAGAGAACTTAACCTTCTTCTTGGTCAACCTATTCAAAGGAGCCGCTATCGAAGAAAAGCTTTACAAAACTGCCTATAATACCCGGCTAAACGTAAGAAGCTCAAAATTTTGGATGGAGTCGTGGGCCTAGAACACCTCTTCACTACAACAACCTTCTACGGATCCACCATAATCCCTTTACTAGAAATGATATGGCCCAAGAAGGTCACAACGTTCAACCGAAACTCAGACTTAGAAAACTTGGCATACAATTATTATTCCTTTAGGTCTGCAACGCCACACGGAGGTGATTAGCATGATCCACCTCACTCTTTGAATAAACTAGAATGTCATCAATAATTACAATGACGAAGAGATCCAAATACTGCCTGAACACTCTGTTCATCAAGTCTATAAATGCTGCTGAAACATTGGTCAACCCAAATGACATTATCAAGAACTCAAAATGCCTATACTGAGAACTAAAAGCCATCTTAGGGATATCCACCTCCCTAATCTTAAGTTGATGGTACCCAGACCAAAAATCTATCTTAGAGAAGAATTTGGCACCCTGTAACTGGTCAAACAAGTCATCTATCTAGAGGATACTTTTTCTTGACCGTCACCTTGTTCAACTGCCTGTAGTCAATGCAAATCTGAAGGGAACCATCCTTCTTGCGCACAAACAACATTGGTACACCCCATGGCGAAATAATAGGATGAATAAATTCCTTATCCAAAAGATCCTTAAGCTGCTCCTTGAGTTCCCTCAACTCATCCGGAGCCATTCTATATGAAAAAATAGAAATTGGACGAGTGTTCGAAAGCAAATCAATACCAAACTCTATTTCCCTATCAGGAGGAACACCAGGAAGATCATCCAGAAAGACCTCTGAAAACTCATTAACCACAGGGACTAAGGACAAAGAAGGACCTTCTGAGTTAGAATCTTTAACCCAGACCAAGTGATAAAAACAATCCTTAGAGATTAACCTCTAAGCTCTAAGATAAGAAATAAACCTCTCCCTAAAAGCTAAGGAACCACCTTCCCATACTATAATAGGTTAACTAGGAAACTTAAAGATAACTCTATAGGTTCGACAATCTACAGATGTATAACAAGAATGCAACCAATCCATACCTAGAATTACATCAAAATATACCATATCCAACTAGAACAAATCTGCCAAGGTCTGCTTGGTACCAGTAGATACCACACCCCCTATAGACTCTCTTAGTAATAACCGAGTCACCTACCAAGATAGAAATAGAAAAAGGATCCGAAATAATTTCCAGAGAAAAACCAAAAGACACATCCACATATAGAGTCACATAAGAAAGAGTGGACCCTAGATTAAGCAAATAACATATGTCACAAGAGAAAAGTTGTAATATACTAATAACGACATCAGGTAATTCCTTGAATTCCTATTCGGATGCTAAAGCATACAACCTGTTTCGACCAACGCTAGAACCAGGAGTAGAAATAGAAGCAGATGCCACCTCACTAGGTGTAGGAGCAGAAGATGCAGCTATAGGAATTTTATTTTCCCTTGTAGCAACCTTATTGATCGAAAAATGCCTGAGACGATGGCCTACCTAGCCACACTTAAAGCACTTATACCATCCTTCCCCACAATAAGCTCGATGAGGACGACCGTAGAATCAACAAAGCGGACACAAAGAAACTAACTGACCTTCGTTCGCCTAAGATTGGGCAACCTGTTTCCAAGAATTGTCACCACCTTTTTTATGACTGTCTCCCGACTGATAAGGAGCACTAGTAGAAAAAGAGATTGAACTCCCCTACTTTTTTTCTTTCACTTGCCACTATCCCTACTATCCTGAAACTGAGCACCTCCCTAATCAGAAAACCTACTCCTCTTTCCCTGTCTACTATCAAACTCTACCTGCTTTTTCTTTTCATTCTCAACATGTTGTATATGAACAGTCAACCTTGAGATATCCATATCTTTAATCAGCAAGGAAGTCTTGCTCTCCAAAATCAAATCTTTATTCAACCCAGAAGCGATCTTCCTTATTTTTGTCCTTATATCAGCCACCAAGTCAGGAGCATAACTTGATAGCTGATGAAACTTCGAAGCACATTTCTTTACTGACATCCTCCCTTGCTTAAGGTTCACAAACTCCTCCATCTTTGGTTCCCTTAAATCTTGAAAAAAGAACCGATCCATGAAGTCATTAGAAAAGGATTTTGATAATCCATCTTCTTTCATTTCACCTCTATCCTTGTCCCATTCATACCATTGATAAGTAATATCCTTAAGCTGATAAGCTACAAAGTTAACCCCCTCTATATTAGTAGCCTACATCACCCGAAAGATCTTTTCCATCTCATCTAAGAAGCTCTGTGGTTCCTCCTTTACCTTTACCCCAGCAAAAGTTTAAGGACCCATTTTCATAAATTGACCAACCCATATGGACTCAACAGACAAAGCACCAATAGCACACTGCTCAACCTGAGCAGTCACTAATTAGGAAATGACATGAATAAACTGATGAAATTCAGCATTCATCACGTTACCCTGAGGGACCTGAGAAGAACTAGCCAAAATAGAAGGAACTCCAGCATTATCAGGAATAGGACCATGAGATCGAAGATGTACTCCAGACATAGGACGTACCCTTTCAGCATTATCCCCAGATGGGATGGAAGAATTTCCTTGTGTTCCAAATTTAGGAGGCATGATATGAAAGATGAACAAATAAGGACAAGAGGAGATTCCAGGATTCAGAACTCAAGCTTGAAGTTAGAATACCAAGAAGGTGAAACATTCTTAAATGTCTTGCAACCTCTCTCTTATGAGTGTGGCATGTTGATAAGATACAAACAAGGAAGTATCAAAGCACACTCCAAATCAGTCCACTAATCCTAAGGATCCGAGGACCTTTTTGGAGACCATTCTCGAATTCACTACCAACAAGAAGGATACATGATACAATGGTGTATATAACACCAAAACAACCAAAACCAAACTAATATTAACAACAACGTATAGAGGAAAACAATAATACGATAACAACAACAAGAAACAACTTTACTAGAAATAAGAACAAACGACTACAAATTACTATAAAAGAAAAGGGATAGATAGATAGACTACACAAAGGTATAATCTTAAAGACCTAAGAGCTTATTACACTCTTGGACCCTTAACACTACACATAATGATTCACCTATCTTTTACATGACACAAGATCGGATTTCACCTCTCTTGCATCTATATTTCCAAGAAAGCACAATCACTAGTGATTCCACACTAGATCTTGCACTAGTTACGGTTTGGTACCTCAAAGGAGAGAGGACTTGTGTTATTTGGTGTATTTTGACTTACAAAATTATCAAATGTTCCTTATATAGTACATTACATAATAGAAACTAAAATGACCAAAAGGCCCCTCCACTAAGGAGCGCCCATCAAGTGTTAGGAGTGGACTAATTTTTGGTGTGTTTTGGGCCTCTTTTACTCTTCAATTGCACATACCAAGTCTCGGGTCCAACACGGACTCTCATAAGTCCATATCCGTGATTATTCCCGTATCATCCTTTCCATCTTGAGAAGAATTTGCCCACAAATTCATGGCATCACCTCGTGTAATTGGCCACTTCAAAAGAAACCACTCAAAACAACCCACAATACATGAGATGGCACGAAATAGTCTGCAAAAGCATGAGATGGCACAAAATAGTCCGCAAAAATCATGAGGAACTCGAGAGCTCAATAACACAAGTCTCAGCTAATATCTTCATTTTAAACCTCGGCTTCCTCTCCATCTTGAGCTTTGTCTTCAATCTCATCCGAAATAAGCCTTCTACTATCATATGAACATCGTTGTAGACTCCATATTCGTCATGTTCCTTTCTAGCATTATCATATACATGGACATGTCGGCTTTGGTGAAGTGGAGTTTTGGTTGAGAGGATTGATTTGGTAAATTGGAGGTTCGGTAGTGGAGCTTAGATGGGAGGAATTTGGGTTCTAAGTCATCGAATAGAGGAGGGATTCACTTATTTAGGTCTCGGGTTAGAGGGCATTTGGTGGCTTGGATTATGTCTATGTCACTTGGCGGTGGTCTTGGAGGATTGATCATTTGATGAAAAGTTTCGGGAGCAAAAATATGAGAGTTCCTTTGACTCTCCACTCGATCCAACCTCTCAAGTATAGTAGACATATCCGAGCTTAATTTTTCAAAGCCCGCATTTGCCTTAGCCATGAATCAGGAAATAGCATCAAGGTGGGCCAAAATGGCTTCCATTATGGCCAAGAAGTTACCTACAAAACAAAAAATAACACGTACAAAAATATCCTCACTCTCTCTTTTTATTTCTTTTTGCTCGGATCCCTCACACTCAATCTCACAAGTGTTACAAGCTTGCTTGTACTCCGATAGGTGTTGAGAGTTGAATCCAACGCTTACAATGACACCAAAGATCAAGGAAAATGCACGCAGTTGTATTACAATGACTCAAAAGGATTAAAACACATAAAGGAAAGTTAACACGAAGAACGGTTTCAAAACTAATTTACAATCTAGTAAATAGTCACGAGCTTGTAAATTAGTATTGGAATCAACAAACGAAACTAAAGACACAAAATGAAACTAAAAGATCAAAATTTGAGCTTAAAATTTATCGTATGAACAGTAAGTGGTGATGTGGCAGTCCAACGTGGCAGTCTGTGATTGGCCTCGGTTCTCAATAATTTTATTTTCTAAATTTGGAAGTCTTGATCAATTTTACAATTTGAAGGGATGAAATTTGGTTAATAGAGGGAAACTACAAGTCTTGAACCCTTTTTCAAATTCAAACTCAAATAAGACTTGGCTTGTACTTATTCCACAAAACAAGGCCCTTGAAATATGGAAACGTAGGTTGACAAGTCTTTGATGGGTGTAATCTTAGTCTTTTCACCTACAAGTCCTACAATTTGGTCCTTCACCTTTTTAGATCTAATAGACACTTTATGTCCAACAAGTTGTGAAGGGTGGTGAAGATTATCAAGAACAACAACAACATCCACTAAGAACAACAACAATATCCACACAACCAAGAACTAATCCGCCTCAACAATTTACCACCCAAACGGCCAAATCTAATTGTGTTGTGTTTTTCGGTTTGACAATAGATGAAGGTTGTGATGAGCAACAAAAACACAACAACAACCTTCAAGAACTACAACTAAACCTATAATGCCCACTTCAACTCTTCACAACAAAACCACAATACACGATCACCTTTCAAGTTGACAGCAAAACTTCAACAAGTTCAAGCTCAAATGTAGATCTAGACACCCTTAGTGTTAGTGAATAAAGAAATAAACACTTGAAACACACTAGAATAACAAAAAGATTAATAGATCTAGAAACATAAACAAGTTTTCGGCCAAGACAACAACAAGATCCAACAACTTTCTCGGCCAAGAACAAGAACAACTTCTTCACCTTTTTTTTCTAACAAGCAAGCCCAAGATTGATCTTGTAGGGACAAGATCAAGCCATACTTTGATACCAAATGATACGATACAAACAAGGAAGTATCAAAACACATTCCAAATTAGTCCACTAATCTTAAGGATCCAAGGACCTTTTTGGAGGCAACTCTCGGATTCGCTACCAACAAGAAGGATACATGATAAAATGGTGTATATAACACCAAAACAACCTACACCAAACTAAGATTAAAAACAAAATATGACGGAAAACAATAATATGATAAAAACAACATAAAACGGCTTTACTAAAAACAAGACCAAATGGTTACAAATTACAACAAAAGAAAAGAGATAGATAGATAGACTACACAAAGGTATAATCTTAAGAACCCAAGAGCTTATTCCACTCTTGGACCCTTAACACTACTCACAATGATTTACCTATCTCTTATGTGATACAAGATAGGATTCCACCTCTCTAGCGTAAGCATTTCTAAGCAAACATAATCACTAGAGATTCCACACTAGATCTTGCCCTAGTTATGGTTTGGTGCCTCAAAGGAGGGAGGACTTGTGTTCTTTGGTGTCTTTTGACTTACAACATTATCAAAAACTAACTAAAGAAACCCTACAATGTTCCTTATATAGTACATTAGATAATAGAAACTAAAATGACCAAAAGGCCCCTCCACTAAGGGGCACCCATCAAGTGTTAGGAGTGGACTGATTTTTGGTATGTTTTGGACCTCTTTTACTTTTCAATTGCAAATACCAAGTCTCGGGTCCAACACGCACTCTCATAAGTACATATCCATGATTATTCCCGTATCACATACTTCACACTCCTAAAAGAGAGTCTACTTGACACGACTTTGTGGACTTTCCAGTTGACCATGAGCTTAGGCTCTAATACCAACTTGAAATGACCCGACCCCGGGCCTTGTAGTAATGGGTATCCTAAGTCTCGCCAGGACCGGGGATTGTCTCCTATTACCCAACTCAACCACCTATATCTAGCCTTAGATGATCTAAATTTTGAACCTATAATAAAATAGCATTATTGTTCTTGTTAAGACTCTAGGATAGAGTCATAATTGTGACCAACCCAATTGAGTCCAACCGTACCAAAAAAGCCACCCAACCATACCAAACCAAACCATAATATGAAAATCAACCCCAAAATATAGTAGGATGAAACAACCAAAAATATTGTTCATTGATGTCAGTCCATTAGCTTATTCCAATACCAAGGCTGAAACTAATACCAATCCAACCCATACCAACCCCTAAAAGTACCACAAAGCATCTATCCGAAAGAATAAACAAATTCGGTTGGGACATGCCCCCAACCATGGCCAAAACCAATATCCAAAATAAAAAATAACTATGTAAATAAATCCATAACATAAAATGATTCCTTTCAAAAGGATGGAAGCTCATTACTTCAGTCTAAATACTGGTACCAAATTTGTATGCTAAACAAGAGGAGTAGAATTACTGGATCCTGTATAGCATTGGTATATAGCCGCCAGTAGACAAGTTTAGTGAGTGATCGCTAGCATGAATCTTAGGATAAGGATAAAATAATGCCATTCATAAAACCAAGTGAAACCATCCATAATGTATAAAACCATACATATATAAGTGCTGGGAAAGGAAATCGAGTATAGCATGCATTTAAAACCTTTACCTAGGTTGTGTAGCTTTGCTGTCCTTACCACCCACAGGCCATATGAGTTCAGCTCCACCTGTTGAAAGGACCCAGTGCATGTAGCCACACGATCAAGGAATATCCCATGGGATGACTAGTACATCCCTCAATATAAAATGTGACACACGCATATGGTCATTAAGACCCCACATATCAGCAACTATAAGTTTCCAGTTTTGGTTCCCCCTGGACCGCCACCTTTCATGGCTTAGCTAGATGCCCCATGTAATGACCCATTTCGTTGTTACTAAATATTTCATAATAAATTCATTACTCAATATTAACTTGTGTTCAAAATAGCCAATATTTTATTTATTAGGTCACCTCAAACTTTCCGTCGAAGATTTTAGCCTTCGGATGTGTCTAGATAGACTCAAGCCCGATGAATTTTGTTATTCATAAGTGATAATATCAATACCTTAGTTTGAAATTTCTCTAGGTGTGAATTAAGTTCGTACAATATCCCTAACAAAAATTTAAATATAAATTTTTCTTTTCGATACAGTTTTGATATGGGTTTCTATTAGAGCCAACTATAAAAGATCATATCTCTTATAATATGAGAAGTTACGAGGCCCAACATCTATCAAGATCTTTGATTCGTCTTTCCAACACAATAAACCGTTGCTCAATCCAAATTCGGAGTAAAAGGTTATGACTGTTTCATTGAGCACTGCCCGGGCTGAAATGGGATTTCATTGTAGCAAAAATTCTGATGATATTTAAATCAGCTTCAGCCATACTTTAGGTCTAAAAATCCTAAATTTCATTCCACAACCCTAGAGAGGTGATTTCCCAAGGCTTAAGGTGAAATTCCTTCGTTGAGGTAAGTTTTTTCATTATTTTCTTTGTCTTATAATCCTTAAATATCTTAGAATCCTTAGAAAGACTTTTAATGGTAGAATTCTTTTGGGGAATACTCATTGGTGTTTTTAATATAACCTAGAGCTGATTCTAAACTATAAATTAAAGATTTCTAACATTAATTTTATAAACTAGATTATTAATTTTGATGGTTAGGAACCTTGAATTCTCTAAATATGAGACCTTTAGCATAAAAACTCTATTAATTGAGATGGATTAAGCTTGAAAGAGCTAATTAATGGCTAACTGACATTGGAGAATGATATAGACCTTGAATTAAGGATAGAACTAGTGATTTTGAATCCCCAAGACGTTTTATTTTTAGATGGTTGATTATTCCAAGGCATGAATAAAAAGAAATAACATTGTTATTACGGCTTACTTCATTCAAAAGCTTGGCGTTCAGGTAGGTTAGGTTTAATGAGTAGAAGATTATGTTATTTTATATTTTCATAATTTAAAATTGATGGGAGAAAGCATGTGTAGGACTAAGGGCATGGAGTTGAGGCGAATAAAGACATGAGTACTTAACTTTAATCCCCAAAACTATATTATTGATTGATTATGTGATATTTATGATATTATGTGTTATGTGCCCAAAAGAAGATTGTTTTAAAAATGGTATATGGACATGATGGTTTTTTAGTTGTTCTAGTGATGAACCTAGTTGAGTTGTAATGGTATTAAGTTGTATGTATTGTGTAATAATATGATGATGAGAATTATGCTAAGATCAAATATTGATGATCAAATATTCAGGTCACTAAGTCACCTCCTAAGTCACCGAAATAAACTACATTCAAAATGATAAAATTCATATTTCAAATACCTACAATTAATCAATTTCAAGTCACTAAGTCACCTCACAAGTAACCAAACTAAACAACATTTAAAAGGAAAAAATTCACATTTCAAATACCTACACATAAACAATTTCAAGTCTCTAAGTCACCTCCCAAGTCACCAAACTAAACTATATTAAAAATGATTAAATTCACATTTCAAGTACATACATTTAATCAATTTCAAGTCTCTAAGTCACCTTCCAAGTCACCAATCTAAACTGTATTCAAAATGAAAAAAATTCACATTTCAAGTACCTACACTTAGTAAATTTCAAGTCACTAAATCACCCCTCACGTCACAAAACTAAACTACATTCAAAACAAAAAAATTCACATTTCAAGTATATGCATTTAATCAATTTCAAGTCACTAAGTCACCTCCTAAGTCACCAAACTAAACTACATTTAAAATGATAAAATTCACATTTCGAATACCTACACTTACTCAATTTCAAGTCACTAAGTCACTTCCCAGGTCACCAAACTAAACTACATTCAAAATAAGAAAAGTCAAATTTCGAGTACCTACACTTAATCAATTTCAAGTCACTAAGTCACCTCCCGAGTCACCAAACTAAACTATATTCAAAATAAAAATAATTCACATTTCAAGTACCTACACTTAATCAATTTCAAGTAACTAAGTCACCTCCCAAGTCACCAAACTAAACAACATTCAAAATGAGAAAATTCACATTTCGTGTACTTACACTTAATCAATTTCAAGTCACTAAGTCACCTCCCAAGTCACCTATATTTAATCAATTTCAAATCACTAAATTACCTTCCAAGTCACCTACATTTAATCAATTTCAAGTCACTTAATCACCTCCCAAGCCACCAAACAAATTACATTCAAAATGAAAAAATTCACATTTTAAAGTACCTACACTTAATCAATTTCATGTCACTAAGTCACCTCCCAAGTCACCAAACTGAACTACATTCAAAATGATAAAATTCACATTTCAAATACCTACACTCAATCAAGTTTAAGTCACTAAGTCACCTCCAAATTCACTAAACTAAACTACATTCAAAATGATAAAATTCACATTTCGTGTACCTACACTTAATACATTTCAAGTCATTAAGTCACCTCTCAAGTCACCACACTAAACTACATTCAGAATGATAAACTTCACATTCCAAATACCTACACTTAATCAATTTCAAGTCACTAAGTCACCTCCAAAGTCACTAAACTAAACTACATTGAAAATAATAAAATTCACATTTCTTGTACCTACACTTGATCAATTTCAAGTCACTAAGTCACTTCCAAGTCATCAAACTAAACTACATTCAGAATCATAAAATTCACATTTTTAGTACCGACACTTAATCAATTTCAAGTCACTAAGTCACCTCCCAAGACACCAAACAAAACTACATTCAAAATAAAAAAAATCACATTTCAAGTACCTATAATTAATCAATTTCAAGTCACTAAGTCATCTCCCAAGTCTCCAAACTAAACTATATTAAAAATAAAAAAAAATCACATTTCAAGTACCTATACTTAATCAATTTGAAGTCACTAAGTCACCAAACTAATCTACATTAAAAATGATGAAATTCACATTTCAAGTAGCTACACTTAATCCATTTCAAGTCACTAAGTCACTTTCCAAGTCACCAAGCTAAACTACATTCAAAATGATAAAATTCACATTTCAAGCACCAATACTTAATTAATTTTAAGTCACTAAGTCACCAAACTAAACTACAATTAAAATGATAATATTCTCATTGCAAGTACCTACACTTAATCAATTTCAAGTCACTAAGTCACTTCCCAAGTCATCAAACTAATCGTAATGAAAAATGAATAAAATTCACATTTCAAGTACCTACACAATGATTCAAGTCACTAAGTCACCTACCAAGTCATTAAATTAAACTACATTCAAAATGAAAAAAATTCTCATTTCAAGTACCTACACTTAATCAATTTCAAGTCACTAAGTCACCCCCAAGTCACCAAATTAAACTACATTCAAAATAATAAAATTCACATTTCAAGTACCTATACCTACTCAATTTCAAGTTACTAAGTTACCTCACAAATTACCAAGCATAGCAAAATTCAAATTAAAAAGTTCATATTTCAAGTACCTACGCTTCAACAAAATTCAAAATAAATGTTCTCTTTCAAATAATTACACTTAATCACTTTCAAGTAACTTATTCATTTATAGTATAAGTCAAACAATTGAACAAGTGTAATAAAACAAATAACTAGAGGCGTCGCATGTCCCTCTCACACCATATAATCATTCCAAAATTCCTATGGCTTTCAAAGAGTTCTACAGCGAACAATCCCAAACTAATCTACACTTACAGACTTCATTATAAGATAATAGAGAGAAATCAACTTACCTTTGCTTGGCCTAAATTAAAGAGAAAGAGATAAGCGGTCATCGAAAAATAGCAAAGCAATCCTTTTTTCGAGTTTGGATTCCGTCAAACAATAACATCAAACGCCAAGCAACCCATTGGGCAACTAAAATAAAATAATCTTGACCATTAGGCAAAATAAGAAAAATCTTGACCATTAGCTAAATCAATTTCCACATTCCTAACCACATTCTAAGTTCTTACAAATATGTTTCAGCTACATGAACATTCTTATTTTATCATATTCTTAGCTTAAAATTACCATAAAAAAACTACCAAAATACTAAAACTATAATGGAGTATCAAGAAAAGTAAACCCTGATTTACTTTCAAGAACAAGGAAAGTAGACATGGAATGTTAACAATCTTGTTAACGAGAGTGTACTGATAAAGAGGAATGAAAATTCTAGACCACTAACAATGATAAAGACACCAAATTGTCAAAATTGTGATGGAAATAGAAATTGAGAAAATGGGTGTTGCTAAAAATGCTAAAAATTAGTGAAAAAGGCAAGAATGGAAAAGAAAATTGATTAAATGGGTGTTGGTACCTGGGCGGTGGAAGTGGCAATCGGCGGCGGTGATGGATTTGGAAGATAGTGTCGATTTGTGTTTTTGTGTTTGTGTTTGTATGTGGAAAACCAATTTTTATATTTTTGTGTGTTTGGGTGTGATTTCAATTGAGGAATTGAATTATATGGTTGACTCGTGTCGGGTGGGGTTGGGTAGGACTTAGTTAATTTAATAAATTTTTTTAATTAAATTTCAGAAAACTGACCACATGTGGTCGGTATTTAAAAAATTACCAAAAATACCGACCACATGTGATCAATTTTCTGAAATTTTTTTTGGAAACCGACCACATGTGGTCGATTTTTACAAAATTAGTGAAAAAATAAGATATAAGTATTCGATTTAGTTTTAAAAAATTTACTATAGGAAAACGATCAGATGTGGTCAATTTTTTTAAAAAACGTTAAACCATATAATTAGTTATTTTATCATCATATTAACACGAGTAGTATATCTCCTCAATCGTATAATAATATCAATGCATTTTGCGAATTAGGATGAATATTTGGTTTATTAGATTTTAAATACGATATTATATATAATATAGAAATGAAAAAGGGCAATTAAGATTGGGTTGAGTCCGATCATTAACAGATATTACCAAAATACGCAGTTGATTTATTTTTTTTAAAAAACATCATTCAAAAAATGAACACTTGTGGTTGATTTTTATTAAAAAATAAAATTTTAATTAATTGTATAATATTTATAACAACATCCAAATAATTTAATGCAATGTGTATATATATAAATCAGATAATTAGTTATTTTATCGTCATATTAAAACGAGTAGTATATTTCCTCAATCGTATAATAATATCAATGAAATTTGTAAATTACGATAAATTTTTGGTTAATTAGCTTTTAAATAAGATATTATATATATATATATATATATACCTCATAATACTTGTCTTATGTTATTACAACTTCAACAATATGCACGTGTCTATATTGACACAAAATAGTATATCTATTTCTTCAATAGTATGATATCAACGTATTATTCAAAATATTTTGATATATAGATTCAGTTATCTAGCTTTCGATTATTGCATACATCACTACACGAGATATACATATATATACATATATTCAATTGTCTATCAACTTTGAAATACGTACTATAAACATCACATGCATGATTTTACGACCCCATAATAATATACAACGTATTTCACATATACTCAGATGAATTATCGGCTAGTTTATCTTATGTTATTAATATACCTTCACTATATAATATGTATATACTATATATATACACCTATACATACACACACATACACATACTATCGACTATATAAAGTTCTAAATACATACTATATACATCACATACGTACACGAGTATGTTTTACAATAATATAATGCGACGTATTTCATATACATACTCTGATGAGTGATCGATTAATTTGATTAGCTTACACTAATATAAATTCAACGTACATTTATTATTACTTCTGTTGTTTCAAATCAAGGTATTCAATATGTTTGGATAGATTCTACTAGGTTTTGATTACATCATTCATCGATTGATCACTACATCATATATATATATATATATAGAGAGAGAGAGAGAGATATTTATATATATGAACTCTTGAATGCGTACTATATACATCACATCCACAAGTATATTACCTTATAATAGAATACATTCATTATATTTTGATGAATTATTGGTTATATTTTACATTATTATGACTGCAATAGTAGCATAATATCATTATCTCAACGGTGTGATATATATACACATATTAATTATACAAAGATTATGCATGTTTCACGTCATTTAATGTATATACAAAAGAAAAAATTTTCTTTTATATATTGAAACATAAGTAAAAGATAGAGATTATGTTTAACGTAATTTATTTATTTTATTTGATATATTTTTTAGTATAATTTTTTCACAAAATCTAAGATTGATTGATTATTATTATTATTATATTGGTTATCGACTATGTGTGATCGTAATTTTAAAAAATAATATATTAGATTATACACATAATTATTTTTTAATAAAAACAAACCACAAGCGGTCAGTTTCCTAAATATTTTTTTAATATTAAAATCGACCACTTGTGGTCGATTTTATAAAATTATTTACTTTTTTATTTCTTTTAATTCCAAAACTAACCAGAAGTGGTTAGTTTTTTAAAATTATTATTTTTTTATTTTAATTAAAAACCGACCACAAGTGGTAGGTTTTTTAAAATGATTTTGTTTTTTTGATTTAATTAAAAACCGACCACAAGTGGTTAGTTTTTAAAAATTATTTTCTTTTGTTTTTAAATTAAAAACCGACCACTTGTGGTCGGTTTTATTTAAAAATATAATTAAAAAATATTTTTAAAAATCAACCACATGTGGTCGTATTTTAA
Source organism: Capsicum annuum (assembly GCF_002878395.1). Taxonomy (NCBI): domain Eukaryota; kingdom Viridiplantae; phylum Streptophyta; class Magnoliopsida; order Solanales; family Solanaceae; genus Capsicum; species Capsicum annuum. The sequence continues at coordinate 8,450,483 of NC_061112.1, read as the reverse complement.
AAATATTTTTTACTTATATTTTTTAAATAAAACCAACCACAAGCAGTCAGTATTTTAAAATAAATTATTTTTTAAAAAGAAATAAAAAATTGACCGCAAGTTGTGGTCAGTTTTCCTATTTTTTTATAGTAGTGATATGCAAATCTATAAATCATATATGCAAATCTGTAGCCGCAAGGCGTAAAGATGGAAGCTCTATGGGTAATTCAAGACTCGTCTTTGAGTTTCATCAAGTCGACACACCGACGAGCCTTGAAGTAGGGAGAATTCGTAGACATCGAAAATTTGTGGACTCTGCAAGAAGAATTTAATTTCTGTTCGAGTTCTAAAATTTGTGGGATTCTCTAAGAAGAATCCAAATTCTTAGAGGCTATTCTATCCTAAACGCTAAATTATGCCTATATACATCTCCAAAGTCCCAATAAATTCATGGGATATTCATAAAGAGATCAAGATCTTCAATATCTCCAATATCTTAGAAATTCATGGGATATTCATAAATATATCAAAACCCTCTGTTCTTGACAATCAAATATATCAAGAAGATCCACAAACCCTCCTTTCATGGAGATCAAATCCAAATATTCATATGTTTGAGAAATACGCCGGCCCTCGAATTACAGAAAAATTAATATTAAATTCAATTATGCCTATGTTCGAGAAATACGCTACTAACGGCCCTCAAATTACGGAAAAAATCAAGAGAGCCCTCGAACTATGGATAAATTCATATCAAATTCAAATATGCCTATATTCGAGAAATACGCTACTGATGGCCCTCGAATTACAGTAAAAATCAAGAGATAAGAATCAAGGGAGTATCGTTTATCAATAAAAATTGTTCTTTCTTCATATTTTTATTTGTGGTTAAAGTTTAATAGGGATTGAATCAATGTTATCCCCTTCGTTCTGTTGAAAAACGGTGGGCTTCATCAAATTTACATATTTGACTTTATCTTGTTTCTTCTCATCAGTAAACTGTACCAGTGTCAAGAACCCCGCTACGCAAATTATTAGGGTCGGTAGGCAAATCAGGTTTTCTAGGTGAATTAGAAAGGTATAAAATGGAAAAATTTGATGGAGAAGTAAAAAAGAACACTGGCCAACCACTGCCGGCTGACCAGTGGCTGGGACAGTCATGGCGATGGCGGCGAAATAATAAAGGTTTAGGGTTTTTGGATATTGATTATTCACGTTTCATTATCACTTCGAGATAGAGAAATATGTGAGCTTTAGAGAACTAAAATTTGCATGAGAGAAATGTATAGCTCAAACCATACTTCAGATATAGTGCTTATTGGCTACCCAGCACCCAACCTACGTAGTCAATAGAATGATATATTTTTTTTGGGTATTTATACTTATATTTAATGTCATTTCAATCAAATTGTTAAAATAGCAGTGAATTTAACATGTTAAAGAAGGTTGTTTATTTTTATCTGTTTTTGAGGTTACTAATTCCACTTATGATGGATAAGATTACGTGTAATTATTTTTAAAATGACGTGATGGTTTAGTTACTTGGGAGTTTGGGCCATAGGTGACAAAAGAGTTTTAAAATGAGGTGTATGTGACACAAGTCTTAATTATTAGGTAGAGGTGGCAATTAGTTTATTATGGATTAAGAAAGTTGGGAAAGTTTGAAAATAACCCACAAGTTTTTAAATTTATACTTTGATCCAAATGTTAGCCTATATATAATGGAAAACGGAGGGAAAACGCATCTTTCTCTCTCTTCTTACCCATTGTTGTTTTCTCTCTCTTAGAGATTTTTGTTGTTCATTATTGCTAATGCTTCATTCATCATTTTTTGCTTCATTATCATCATCTTTTACTTTATTATCATCTTCATCTTGTTTTTGTTGACCATTTGTTGTTGTTGTTGTTACCGCTACTGTTGCTATTTAACCAATTTCTTAGGTCAAATTTTGTTTCTAACATCACTTTTCACTTTGGCATTACTTCATAAGAGACGTTGGTAAGTCAAATTATGAGTTTTAGTTGAATTTGTCATCTGGGTAACTGCTATTATGTTGTTGTTTTCTAACAAAGGATAGAACCCAATCATGAATCCAACATAAGATCCGTCTATTTAAACAGATAAATCATCTATTGCGACAGATGAGATATCTGTTTCAATGGAAGACTGATATGTTGGATTCTTGTTTAAACAAATGGGTCATCTATTGCAACATTTGACATATCTGTTGCAATAAATTATTTACCTGTTGCAACAGAACCTGAACACGATTCCAACATAGGTTACAACAGATTAATAACCTGTTGCAATAGGTAAGTCATCTGTCGCAATAGGTTAATTATCTGTTGCAACTGTCACTCATCAGTTGAAATCAACTACAAAGGTGATTTAGTTGTAACATCAATTCCAACAGGTGCTTAATCTGTTGCAACAGATATTCAAGATCATAACATGAATCCTAACATGTAAGAATCTATTGCGACTTATCACTTACCTATTGTAACAGATAACACATCTGTTGGGATTCATTCACGGCACTATGAAATCACTATCAACTTTTTTTAACAAATGACTTTATTTAGGTACCACTAATGGAGGAATTAATAACAATAGGGGTGCATTGTCATGGTCAATGGGTCGAGAAGAGAAATCGATATGTATAGCATTAGAAGGAGGGTGAAATGCTAGAGACAATAGCTATGACAGTCCAAAGTGATTTTTCATATGATGATTTTGTGAACTTAATCATCAGCTTTTGTGGACTGAATTTTCAACCAAAAGAATTCTCCATCAGCTACATGCACAGCTCCTTTGAAAATTAGAGGGTACTGCCTTTCAAGATAACCGATCAGGGTTGGTTGCATTCTTATCTAAGTGATTCAACCAGGCCGGTGTTAAGGGTGTACATGGTTGAAAAGACGAGAGAGAATGAGAGCCAGAACATAGAAGAAGAATAAGAAGAAGAAAAAGAATTCTTTGATGATAGGTTGGATGATCTAGACATGAATATTCCATATGATGATCAAACACCTACGCCCGTTGATGTGACCAATACGATGTGGTGTTCTTCTCAATTGACACAATCTGGAAATCTTCAAGATGATGGGACCGGTTTTTTTATTGGAATGTCATTCAAGGACAAGAATGAAATATCTAACACTTTGTTTATTTCTTGCTTGAAAAAAGATTTCAGAATAAAGAAGGTGATTAATTCGAGTAGTGTCTTTTGCTTCAAATGTGCTAATTCGAATTGCAAGTGGTGGTTGAGAGCGGTGAAATATGCAAGTTCTGACAGATCCATCATTCATAAACATGAAAAGCATTACAAATGTGGTTCGGAGCACATCTCGGGCCAAAATCCTCATGCCATGGCAAAGGTCCTCGATGAATATTTCAGGAGTAGTTTCCCCGATGGCAAAGGCCCTTCAATAAGGCTTACGGCCAATCAGCTCTTTACAGATTTGGGTATCCTGGTCAGTTATTAGAAGGTATATATGGCCATGTGGATTGCCAAGGACCTGGTTAGGGGGACACTCGAGCATGGGTATGAAGTCTTGGATGCTTACCATTACATGATTGAGTCTATAAATCCCGGAAGTAAGATGGTATTGCATCTGGATGAAAACGGAAGGTTCAAGTACTTTTTTGTATCCTATGGTGCTTGGATTCAAGGTTTTCGACATTTGAGAGAAGTCATAGCCATCGACGGTACCTTCTTGAGGAGCAGGTATAATTGAGTTCTGCTAGCGGCGGTGGCACAGGATACAGAGAATCATATCTTCCCTGTCTCTTTTTGTGTAGCGGACAAGGAATGTGATGCCTCTTATGGATTTTTTTTGAACAACTGCAAAGCTGCGTCAAAGATACCAAAAAGTTATGTGTTGTATCGAATCGGCATCCAAGTATTCCAAAGATGGGTTCACTTGTCTTCACTTCATCTTACTTTGGTTGTTGCATCAGGCATCTTGGAGAGAACATTTGAAACAACTATCACAACGAAAGGGTCGTCACCCTTTTTTATAGAGCTACTAAAGCATATAGTAGTGAGGAGTTTTTAGACCATTTCAATCAAATAGCGAATGTGAATCCCAAGGTAGCAGAATTTCTCGTACATGTCGGTTTCGAGAGATGGAGCCGGGCATTCTGCCCAGCAAATAGGTTCATTCTTATGAATTTAATGTCTTGTTTGATTTACAAGTTTAGTTTGATGTCGTACTAATTGATTATTTTCTATAGATACAATATTATGACATCAAACATAGCTGAATCGGTGAATTCATTGTTTGGCGATGAAAGAGAATTTTCCATCAAGGCTATGTTTGAAAAAATAAATGACAAGTATAGCGATTTTTTTAATGAAAGGAGTGTGCAGTTCAAGTGCCCAGAAACAAGAACCCAATTTGTTCTCAAAATTGAAAAGAAAATATCAATGAACATCAGTTTGGGGAATAGGTTATTCTCTCATAAAATAGCAGATTACAAATTTTGTATCACCAGTCATGGTAATGTTGCCTCGGTCGATATTCAAACAAGATCTTGTACGTGTAGATTTTTTGACTTGGACAAGATACCTTGTCCACATGCTATGGCATCCCTTCGAGCTTAATACGGCCATAAATATGGACCTGAAGTTTAGAAGCACTCCTCTCAATACTATTCGGTGGAAAAATATAAAATAGCATATAGTGGGCATATTACTTCGGTGCCTCTCGAAGAATCTTGGGTTGTTCCAGTAGAGCTTATGGGGAGATTAATACCTCCTCCATATATTGACCCGAGCACTATCAAACCGAGAAGAAAGTCATATAAAAGAAGGAGTGGAGTTGGAGAATCATTTTCATCAAGAAGAAACAAGTGCTCCATATGTAAGTGCACTGGCCACAAAAGAACTACATGCCCGAATCATAATCTACCATGATCGTTGTAATTGCAGAAACTTGTGTTGTGTTTTGTTTGTTTGTTGTGGACTTTTATATATTTAACGCATTGTTGTGAACCTAATGTTATCATTTATTATATATAAAATGCCTTTTTTTAAAAAAAATAACTTGTGCATCAATAAAAAGAGGCAAAACATGAACTAAATAATACAGTAGACCACAATTAATCTCAACAGTTGCACAAACAACTGGAATTCTTTCCTCCAACAAATGACAAATCTGTCAAAACAGATGGATAATCTGTTGAAACCCAACAGATGACCAATCGGTTCCAACACATGGTCCATCTGTTGAAAGTACTCAAAAGCCAAAATTGCTAGTACTACTGTATTCAACATTGCCTCCAACCGTCGACATGTTAACATGTATTAGATTAGAAAAAATAGACAGAATAAAAATTGAATAAGAATTAAAACGCCAAAGTCTGACTAAAAGTAAATTTTTCATTAAATGAAAAATAAAATACATTCGGTATAGATCCGATATAGAAAATTTAAAATACATACGCTAAAGGAAAAAAACACATTCTAATTATTATTATCATCACCATCATCATTAATGATATCCACCCAATCAACTCGCAGCAGCAAGGCTCTCATCAGCCTCTGCATCTCTCTGAACATTGTCGCTCTCACAGCGACCAACTCGCTCTGCAGGTCATTAACCTGCCTTTGAAGTTCCCGTACTGTGTCACATAGAATAGCAATATCCAAAAAAGGATCAGCCACCATATCTAAAACATGCATGGATTCATAAATGTAAAGAAAAAAGTTCAAACTATAATACAACGTATACGACCAACTAGTAAATTTACATTTGAAAAAAACTTATCTCAATGAGAAAAGAATATGCTCTTTGAAGAGAAGTGGTTGAAGATGTCACACGAAAGAAAAAAATGCAAGAAATAAATAGAGTTGAATGAAGATTAAGGAGGGATCTATAATCTGGACGTGTCAGGACAAAAGGCAGGACTATTCAGCTCTATTGTATTAATTACATTTAAACTGGTGGCATTTTGTTTTCTATGAGAAGTCGTTACTTTTTCTTTAACACTAATTACTTCTCACCTTTTCATAGCGGTTTGAGACTCGATAAAAGTCGTTATTATTGAGTTGTTGCTACAGATCGTCCAATATTCTTAATAGATTTAGCATCTATTGCAACAGATGGATTAAATGTGCAACAAACTGCTGTTAAAATAGATTTACCATCTATTGTAATAGATGGTTTGTATATGCAACAAATAAGACATCTGATGCAACTTATGTATTATCTGTTGCGATAGATGGACAATATAAGTTGGAAAAGATTTTATGATATCTTTTAATAGCTGATTCATCAGTTTTAGTTTCAACAGAAGGAGTATTTGGTTCATTAGCTGTTTTGAATGTGTTAGATAAAAAATCTTCACCTCTTTTTAATAGTCCTTCCATTACTTATTAGTTAGGCCCTATGGGCTTGGCATACCAATTAATAAAAATATAAATTAGGTGATTATTTTACCAAATTGGTCTTATTAATTATGATTTGCAAGTATAAATGTGAATAATATACTTTATGCTGTCAATTAATAATAGGGGTAATCTTGAAAGAATATAATAAAATTCTCTTGATTTTTAAATAGGAAAACTAAATTGAAACAAATATTTTTAGCAAGAAGTAATCACATGCGTGCAGATTAAAAAGAAAAAAAGTTTGGTCTATTGCAACAGATTTACCCTCTGTTGCAACATATAGATTATCTGTTGCGACAGATGGACCATAAATTGGAGAAGATGTTATGAGTTCTTCCAACAGCTAATTCGTCAGTTGCAACAGATGGAGATTTTGATTCATCATCTGTTTTGAATGTGTTAAGATAAAAAGTCACGACTCATCACACCTCCATTTTAATAGTAGTCATCACATTCATACAGATGAATAAACAACATTATCTGACATGTCCTGATGGGGTAGGAAGAATAAGATGCATGCAATGGATCCCATTTTTATGCATGCGAGTTATGTATATTATTAATCAGGCTACCGTGAAAACACACATAAAGTGCAATAATTTTGTGAATGCAGTTTTTTACCAATTAGATACTGATCCTTCAAACAAGATCCTGTATTGTACAATTTAGTTTGATACGTGCGAATTGATAGAGCCGAAGGGTTCTAAGACAGTGGTGTCGATACCCCGTTACAATTTAATAATGATTCATGCACATGTTTTTGTGTCAAGTTTGGGGAAGGGTTCAAATTTTTGCGGTAGTGTAAATATCCAATAGTGATTGGACCAATTTTAATGGCATAATGGAGTTCTTGAAAGGCCTCTGAAGCCTCGCAATGCAGCAAATAACGATAGAACCAATAGAAATTTCCTTGGTCCAAATTTATATGGATGGATTGGTGGAGGAGTCTTTTTTAGAGCAGAAGGTGCTTGGGAGAATACCTATGCACGAAGGGGGAGGTAGAGAAGGCCATATATCATTTCAGACCTTGTTTAAGAGGAAACACAGGGTAGGAAAGAAAGTGTAGCAAAATTGGCCAATGAAATTCACATAGGAAACGAAAAAACTGGATGAGCTTCAAATATGAAAGTGTATCAAAATATAAAAATTCATCAGTTGATGAAAAAAAAAGAATGGTCAACAGGACTGGAGCTAGACACTTTGCTCGAGAATGCAACTAGCAAGCATGGCCTCAATGACCAGCTCAATTCCTCTTGACCATTCTTCTTTTTCTTCAACGACTAATGGATTTTCATTTTTGGATACACTTTCACATTCACATCTCATCCAATTTTTTTATTTTTCATGTCAATTTCATAAGCTAATTTGCTACACTTTCCTTCTGACCTTGTGTATCCTCTTAAACAAGGACTGAGATGATATATGGCCTTCTCAACCTTCCTCTTCCCGTACAGGTTTTCTCGCAAACACCTTCTATTGTATAATAGTCTCCTCCAATAACCCATCCATATAAATTTGAACCAGGGAAATTTCTATTAGATCCATTGTTGTTTGTTGCAGTGCGAGGCTTTAAAGGACTTTCAACAAGTCCATTACGTTATTAAAACTAGTCCAATCACTATTGGATATTTACACTGTCACCAAAAACTTGAACCCTTCCCCAAACTTGACACAAAAACATAAGAATGAACCGTCATTAAATTGTAACGGGGTATCGACACCACCGTCTTGGTCCCTCAGCCTTACCAGTTTGAACCTAACAATCTTAACTGTAAAATATCATTTCTTGTTTGAAGGATTAATGCCTAATAGGTAAAGAACAAACATTCATAAAATCATTGTACTGGATGTGTATTTTCATGATAGATTGATCAGTAATACATACCTCCCACATATGAAGTAGTTCCATCTGCAAGCTGCTTATTCATCTGAACCCATCTTTGCTCTAGCCTTTAATGCTGGCCGGGCAAAAGTGGATCCAATTTTACTTCCTTTTGTCTGTAAAAAAGAGAAATACATTTGATGTCAAACAAGAGAAGAACAAAAAGAATACTAAAAAAGGGTAACACAAAATTGAGTGAATCAACAGATGACTAATATGATGCAATAGATTAACCATCTGTTCAACTGATAAGGCATCGTTTGCAAATGATGGATGACATGTTGCAACAGCTGGGTCATCTGTTGGAATAAATCAAACCAGCCTTGCTACTAGTTTGATTTCTTCAAACAGTTGCTCTATCTGTTCCAACAGCTGATTCATCAGTTGCAACAGTTGAGGAAACTGTTGTAACACCACCACCAACAGCATCAACAACAAAGAAACAAATAAAATAACACCATATGTTCCAACACCATCCACAACACAAACATCACATGTTCCAATGCAACCACTACCCCCAACAACAGTACAACCAAAGTACCAAACAAAAGACATAAAAAAAACTATACTAATAAAAGGCTTTTTAAGTTCTCCCAATAGATGACTTTTTTTGCATATTTTAATAAAAACAACAGTTCGTTCATTCAAAACTTAAAAGTCACCTTTCCTTTAATTTTCTCAATAAATAGAAAACTAGTAATGGGTAAATCATTAGTACAACAAATTTAAATATCTAATTTAAATAACATACAAAGAAGAAGATAAGATGAAAAGAGCAACAGTGAACCATACTTGTAATGTCAAAAAAGTAAAAGGATCAGAACATCTAGTTCAATCGAGAAAAGATATTGATTAGTTGAGATCCTAAAGAATCCTTATTCAAAAGAAGAGAGAAAAGAAAGAAAAAAAAAACAACAAACATAATTAAGAATAAAGAATAAAGAAGAGTGATGAGTTGAGTCTAGACTACTTTATGACTGAAGGAGAGAGAGTTCTAGCTATAGGGGATTTTAAATATTCATTAATAACTTTTGAGGGGTACGAGGAGACGGTGACATTGAAAAGACCAGATAAGACTACTCACTCAGGAGATTTTTGAGTTATCCAAGTAGTACCAAGTAATATTTTTTACCGCCTTAGTATTTTAACTATTATCTCGGACAGGAAATAGCTAAATTGCTTTATTAAAAAGGATCTAAAACATTTAAGTGCAACAAATTACTTAATCTGTTTGATAGTTTACAACAGATTCGTGATCTGTCATAACAAATAACGTAATCTATTTGATAGTTTACAATAGATGCGTAATATGTTGCAACAGATTACCTAATATGTTTGATTTGATCCAACAGAAAAGACATATGTTGCAGCAGGTTGACAATTTGTTTATATATAATTTCAATTGAGTTTATATGTTAGAATAATACCTTAACTGAATATGAGTTCTCATAGGATCAAATACAACTTTAATTGAGTCTTTTGGCAATTGCATGATGAGACGGTACTGCGTTCCTCCCGACCAAAGTCATTGATCGATCAATCTGAGTCGAGCCAATTCTTACTACCTCATATGTTAGACTAATACCTTAATTGATTAATCTAGGACTAGGGTACTAATACCTTAATTGAATAATCTGGGACTAGGGGTGAGTTCTCATAGGGTCAAGTACAAATTCAATTGAGTCTTTGGTAATTACATAATGAGATGGTACTACATTCCTCCCAACTAGAGTTGTCAATCGATAACACTGAGTCAAACCAATTCTTACTACCTCATATATTAGACTAATACCTTAAGTAATGTAGGACTAGGTTACTAATACCCTAATTGAATAATTTGGGACTAGGGGTGAGTTCTCATATGGTCAACTACAACTTCAATTGAGTTTTTTGTCAATTGCATGATAAGACGGTACTGTATTTCTCCTGACAAGAGTCGTCGATCGATCACTCTGAGCCAAACCAATCTTTACTACCTCATATGTTTAACTAATAACTTAATTGATTAATCTAAGACTAGGGGTAAGTTCTTATAATGTCAACTACAATAGATGATAGCGCCTGTTTGATAATTTATAACAGACGGGTAATCCATTACAACATATGACTTAATCCATTTGATAATTTACAATAGATGGGTAATCTGTTGTAATAGATGACTTAATCTATTTGATAGTTTACAACAGATTCATGATCTGTCATAATAAATGACGTAATCTGTTTGATAGTTTACAATAGATGCGTAATATGTTGCAACAGATAACATAATCTGTTTGATTTGATCCAATAGAAAATACATCTGTTGCAATAGGTTGAATATTGGCTTATATATAATTCAATTGAGTTCATATGTTAGACTAATACCTTAATCAAATGTGAGTTCACATAGGGTCAACTACAACTTTAATTGAGTCTTTTGGAAATTGCATGATGAGACGGTACTACGTTCCTCCCGAGCAGAGTCGTCGATCGATAACTCTGAGCTGAACTAATTCTTACTACCTCATATGTTAGACTAATACATTAATTGATTAATCTAGGACTATGGTACTTATACCTTGATTGAATAATCTGGGACTAGGGGTGAGTTCTCATAGGGTAAACTATCGATTAATCTAGGACTAGGGGTGAGTTCCATAGGGTCAGCTATTACAGATGGCAGTGCCTATTTGATAATTTACAACATATGGGTAATCTGTTGCAATATATGATAATCCATTTGATAATTTACAATAGATGGGTAATCTATCGCAATAGATGACTTAATCTGTTTGATAATTTACATCAGATTCGTAATCTGTTGTTACCTAATTTGATTGATAATTTACAACAGATAAGAAATCTGACGCAACATGTTGAACACTTTTTTTTTTACATTTTCAATTGAGTTCATATGTTAGACTAATAGTACCTAAATTGATTAATCTAGGACCAGGGGTGAGTTTTCATAGGGTCACCTCCTAGAGTACTCGGTCAACTACAGCTTCAATTGTTTTTATACAATTTCAATTGAATTACCCTTTTGGCAATTTCATGATGAGAGGGTTAAAAATTATGCATATATTTTATGATTTTAAAAATAATTAAGATCAATTCTGACCAAATTAATATTTTCAAAACTACTTGTCATTCTTTTTCAAAATACAAATCAACCCATACAAAATGTTTCATCATTTTAAATCTCGAGGTCTCACTCTTTCTGTCTCATTCTCACTCAACAATATAATATAGATAACAACTACTCAACAAATTTGCTCAACCCTCCATAATAGATTACTTTTCTTCTCATTTTCGACCACATAGGTGTTATATTCGACTTCATTCTTGCTTGTATCAGTTGTTTTCTTTGTCTTTGTAGGAAATAGAGTTTGAGAAGAGCTCTATATTTGTTATTTTTTTCTAAAAAATAAGGGCTTTTGAGCTAATGATGAAAAATAAAACTTTTAGTTGTATTATCTTCGAGAATGGATTTATAATTTTGAGTTTTGATGGTAAAATCGTAGGAAGAACTCGAGAAATCTCTAGTTTCCATCGCAGTGTTCCATTGACTGTTATGGTATTGTTGGATGGTATAGGTGGTGGTGGTGGTGGTGTTTGTAGTCGTCATGGTGGCATTGGTTGGTGGTGTTTGTGGTGGCTGTCGGTGGTATTGGTATTCGTGGTATTTGTTTATTTGTTGGCATTGGTTGGTGGTGTTTGTTGTGGTGGCTATTGGTGTGTCGGTATTTGTGGTATTTATAACGTATTTTTTAAAATCTATGCATACATCAATTGTAATGTAATTTTTGTTTTTCTTTGTCTGTAGGTAAAACATGTCTCCCAAAAGAAAAGAAAGTGAAAGTGGATCAACGTCTGACCACTCAAAAAAAGGCTATAGTATAGAGGGATTCAGAGGAGCTTCCTGAATAATCTCAGTCAGGGAAAAATGAAGCTAAGGAGAGATGTGAAAACAATGTTGAAGGAGGTGGACAAAGGTTTGTAGATGGTGATGAAGAAAATGAAAGTCAGAAAGAGGAGGAATGAGATAGTGAGAAAGAGCAAGAAGATGATCATCAATATGATGATAATGGATTACCGATAGGGCATGAGTTAATATCGACATCCCAGCATGATCCTGTCAAAACTTTTAGTATTGACAATTTTCAAGTTGCGATGCCGATAAATGACCCAGAAGGAAAACAACTGGTCAAATTGTACTTAAATGTCAGATGGGGAAAATTTTTAAACATTTTATGAAAATTATGAAGAACAAAAACATAGGCGAACTTTTTAAGAAGAGCTGCTTTGGATACTTTCTTGAGCTTTCTGAGGACCCCTCTATCCATATCCATTTCCCTATGATGATGGTGTATGGTCTTCTCAAGCGCAGAATCAAGTACGTGGGGGATAATAAAGATCCGAAGGAGGGGGAAAAAGAAGATGGATGAAATCTAGATCAACTACTGTGGTATGCCTGTTTGTTTTGGCTTGCAAGAGTTTCCTATAGTGGCAGGATTGAGATGCCATCATCCAGAAAGACCATCACCCCGCAAAAGATCCAAGGCAAGAAAATGCAAGGAAAAAATAGATGGGTTGTTTGACATTGCTCGACGTGGCTACAAAGCATCGGATTTGTTAACAGATCTCAAGGATAAAATCATACCAGAGCAGTACAGGGAGCAATTGTGCTTAGTTTGGTTTGCCTATTAGGTTATATTAGCAAAAGATGTCATCAAGGTCATAGAAGATGATTTGTTGGCGCGTGCTGAGGATTTTGATAAATTCAACAATTATCCCTGGGGATATGACAACTTCTACTTGACTGTCCAATATTTACTGACAAAGCTATCCTCAGGGATGACCACATTATACGGCTTTCCTTGGGCTTTTATGGTAAAATTAATCACTAATTTTACTCATCCATTAATTTATATTGAATATATTTATTATGATTTTTTTTGCTTGCTTCCTGTTTACATTTTTTAGGCTTGGGCATTTGAAGCCATTCCTCCCCTCCAAAAGTAGTTAATGGATTACCCAGATGAGGTTTCTCATCCAAGGATGTTTAGGTGGTTGGCTGCAAAGAGCAACACCAATATTAAGGAAGCTGATCTCTTTAACCCTCCAAATGATGCAATACGCCTTCTTCAAGTAAAATAACTCTACTCAATGATAAGAAAGATATTGAACAGATGTTATATCTGGTGCAACAGATATTATATCTGATGCACCAGATGGGACATCTATTGCGATAGGGTATATCTTGCATCAGATTACCTATCTGTTGCTTTGGTTCTCTAAACTCGACTCCTAAAAGATTAGCCATCTACTGTAAATTATGCAATAGATGTTTAATCTGATAACATATTGTTCATCTATTATGATGTACTGATCATTTGTTACATAATAAATTACTCATCTTGTGCAACTGTTGCAACAGATGATTGATATTTTGCATCAGATTATCCATGTGTTGCTCTGTTTCTCTGAACCAGACTCAAACAGATTTTAACCATATACTGCAAACTATGAAACAGATGGGTCTTTTTTTTAAAATGTAGCCCAACTGTGAAAATTATTATATTATATGATTTAAATGCATCTGTCTTTTTTTCTTTTTTATAGGTTGTGCATCCATGGATCGTGCCTACTGAGGAGAAATCGGTGATGACTTTTTATATTACTCTAGGCATGTTAATACTATAGTAGACCCAATGGTGGATTTAATAAAGAAGAAATTGGCTGGAGCAACAACCATAAGAAGAGTAGTTAGGCAAGGTCAGCCTAATGTTGAGGCTCTTCATGACCAACCTTTTACTAAGGCAGATCCTGGTTCTTCTTCTGGTGGAGTTGTTGGTGTTAGTGGCAGGCATGTTGATGCTGCTACCACTCATGATGATGAGCATGTTGATGCTCAATAAAGAATAAATATGTTTGAAAACACCTCTTTTTGCCCTTACACGGGTCCTTCTCACCCCTTTTCACCCTCGTGTTCTTATTACAAATGCGATGAGTGCAAGGACAGACAGGATAAACTCTTTGAAAAAGTAGAGGCTATCTATAAAGCTATCGAGGAATTCAAATCCAAGAGTTATGTCATACCATCCAAAAAGGTGAGAGAGCCATACACTCCTATAGTGTTGGTTAGGAGAAAGAAAAGAGGAATTAGAGACGTACTCTCCGCTCAGAAATTAAAAGAAATTGCAATTCCTCCCTCTCCAAAAGCTGTTAAAGTTCAGGGGCCAGTCAAGAAGGTGGATATATACGCGAAACTTGGCACCAAAGAGAAGAGGGATCTGTAACACGCCAAGAATGCCAAGCCAAGTGCACCAAATTACCCCAGGCCTTCTTCCCCCCCCAAGACTTCCAGACTATGACTGATATGCGTATGTTATACAAGAAAAAGGAAAGTTTACTTTTCCTAATCTAGCCCTTCTAATATACCCCATGAAGAAGAAGCTACATAACATATTTCACATCTGTTGCAACAGCTAGGTATATAGGTGCAACTGGTAGTGGTTCTGTTGCAACTTATTATCCATTTGTTGCATAAGTTACGTTGGATTATTAATTTAGATAACCCTATGCAATAGATGGACCATCCATTGCATATTTACAATTACTAACCTATTTAAAAATTAACTTCTTATGTTACAGCATGTTGACATAATTCTCTACCTCATGAGGAAAAAACAATTAATGTACCAGAAAGCTTATGACGTTGCCGATAGGATAATGGACCTCGACTTCTGTAAGAAGCTCAAGGATAGGTACGATCAACTCAATAGAGAGGTGTCATCCCTTGGAGTGGGACTTGATTTCCTAGTTCCTACGTTGGTCTTGGATGAAGAAGAAATGATAAAATATGTTACAAGGGACAGGCCAAATCCATATGGTAAGAGCTGGACCGAGGCAAAAAAATTCTTGCAGTCATTAGCATGAACAACATGCATTATTGGGATATTGAGATACTACTCGGGGAGGAAAAGATCAATATTTATGACTCCAACGTACCTCTCATCGACGATTTCGATCTTTTTCTCCTCATAGAGCCACTGATGGTGCTGTTGCCCATCTTGTTAAGGGAGAGTAAACTGATAAATCATTTGCCAAAGGAAGTGTTGATGAAGAAATCATGGGATTTTGAAGGTCGAAACAGGGGAATAATCCTTCCAAAAGATGATGCCGCTAAAGCGAGCAGCTCGCACGTTCTTGCACACATCAAATGTTTGCTAACCGGCAAGGAAATGGCCAAGACAATGATTTTTCTATGCGACAACACTGTGACAAACCTACCAGAGGTCTGGGCTTATGGGGTACTAACTGGATGTAGTGGCAATAATTTTTTTCTGATGAAAGTTAAGTTTTTTTATAATGCAATAGATTAGATTATCAATCTGTTGTAAAATATATTTAATCCCTTTTGGCAGATAGTTTATCTGTTGCAATAGGTTGGTCATCTGTTGTATTATGCCAATGTTATTTCTATGAATAATCTAATAATCTAAGTCTAATCTATTGCAACAGTGGGAAGACCTGTTTGATAATTTCCAACAGAAGACCTAAATTTTACATATTCCTAAATCTTTTTGATATTTTCCAACAGTTACGCTTGAATATCCATGTTCTCGACAACACCAAACCAGTAGCAAATACACACACCACCATGAAAATTTTAGCAATTAGGCTTGAATATCCATGTGCCCAGCAACACCAAACTAGTAGCAATAACGACAACAATATAGTATCTTCTTACTCGATTTTGTTTTTCTTCAGAATCCTTGACTTTGTTCAACAAATCCCAGATTACACGATTTACTTGTGAAGGGTGTCGTTCTTCATACTAATCAAAGTATTTCATCTACCCAATTTCTATAAAAAAGAGAACACAATTATAAAATAATTACAAGTCAATAATTAATTAACTAATTAAATAAAAAAATATTACCTTTAAAATCTTACAAGTAAAACACCTACGACCCAGATTTTGTTGAGTCCAAGAAGTCTTTAATAGAGCTTCACGTCCGCACTTACAATATCAAAAATTTTTATCACCAAAAATAGTGAAAGATGCACTCGACACTGTCAAGCTCAGTTGGATAAAATAAAAGAAATAATTTGAAAAATTTGGATAGATAAAAGAAGATGACGATGAAGAAGAACATTTGGGAATTTAAGGTTAAATTTTAGTAGGAAGATGAATATAAGACAATGAGGGAGAAAATGACCGTTGGGGGCCAAGTGATGTCAAGTCAGCGAAATGTGCTAGATTGACACTGACACATTTGATGCCTATTTTATTTTACGTGTTTAAAATAAACATTGTCTACTTGATGCCTATTTTATTTTAGGTGTTTGAACTGAACACCGTTGATGGGTTGTGCCTTTTTATTTTAATTCAATTCACTTTAATCTTTTTAAACGTAGTGGCAATTTTTTATGTCCAACGAAAGTTGAATTTTTATAATGCAACAGATTCTCCATCCATTGTACCAGTTGTCCTACCTGTTCTGACATATAGTTTATCCGTTGCAATAGGTTGGTCATTTGTTGCATTATCTCAATGTTTTTATCTAAAGTTCATCTGATGCAACAGTGGGAAGACTTGTTTGATAAATTCTAATAGATCACCTACCTATTGCAACATATGTCTAAATCTGTTCGATTTTTTTCAATAGATGTGTCGTCTGTTGCAACAGATACATTATCTATTGCAATATTTGAATGTAGTATTCCTTTTCAATTAATAAGTTCAAATTTAAGGAATAAATAAAATTTGTAGAAAAAATAAAATAAATCGAAGCCTTTATAAATTAGCTGAAATAAGTCAACGAATAAATGAAATGTAAAAAAATTATTATGGGTACAGATCTCAACAAATACATCAACAACAATTTAAGTATACTGCCAAGGATGGCTTTGATAGGCTCAAGCTATATAGATCTACTCAGTATGGACAAGTTGTTCTTCATCCGGTGTTATGGAATTCGGGTTTGCTCATCGTGGATCTTTATTGTTGCTTACGTACGGTTTATGCGCTTTCTGTTCTTCGTATTTCCTTAAAAAGAGTAGTATATTGTTAATGCTGTTCAGCGGTAGCTTCTTCTACATCCACCTGGAAAGCCAGAATTGGTCAAGGATAATCACGGAGATACAACAAAACAGAAAAGGATAACTCATCTCTTCTAGCAAATCAAACAGGTCTTCCTTATATTTTAAATTGTCCCAAACATATTATATTTTTGTTGCAATAATGAATCAACTGTTGGGACAAATTTCTACATGAGGAAGACCCTGTGTGATAATTTCCAATAGATGAACCATCTGTTGCAACATATGAATCATCTGTTGCAGTAGATAGGTCGTCTGTTGGTACAAATAAAAGTGGTGCGAAGAGTATTTGATTTGCTAAAACAGAAAAGACATATGTTGCACCAGATAAAGTATCTGGTGTAACAAGTTAGTCAACTATTGCAACAGATGTATATCTCTGTTTGATAATTTTCAGCAAATGTGTCATCTGTTGAAACAAATATATGTCTGTTTGTTTTGTTAGTTGGAAGACATATAGTATATTCACCTTCTTTAGCTCGTCCTGCTCTCCTTTGGACATTGTACGTTGCTCAGTGCAACACACAAACAGAGGAGTTGTAATTTCGCTTTTTTGAATGCTTGATAATGCCTTGGAAATCACTCCCCTTCTCCTCTTAGCCCTAATCTCTAATGGAGCGGATGGAAATAAAATCCTCTTTGATGGAATGAGACCCCTCTTAGATGTCAATTCCTTTGCAGGAGTAGTTAATGCATTAATAGCATTAATCACTACATCATGTTTCGCCCTGCAGTCTTGACATTTGCATGCAGAACATTTGCTGGGAGAGGCAAAATCTGTATAACCAGTATGATCATACTCATAATAGTTTGCTTTAAATACTGTTAGAGGAGCATCATTAGCACCAACAACAGCACCACTACCACCACTACCACCACTAAAAACTCCATCACCACTAAGACCATCAACAACAATAAGCTCACCCTCCAAAATTATTTTTTTTGTAATGGTCGTTGCTCCAAACAATTCTATTTTTATTTTGTCGATGACTTTAGGGTCTGATAAAGTTTGCACATATCGTAAAGTAAGAAAAAATGGCATTTTAAACTCTTGATTGGTCGGAACTAGCGACGGATGCACAATCTAACATAAATCATTACATATATTAGAATAATGATTAGATCATTCAAAAAAAACTCATTAATTAAAAGAAAAAATTAATTATAATTTTACTTACTGCATCCTTCGGGGGGTTGAAGAGATCAAGAAATTTTACATTTTTATCAGTTTTGACCGACAACCATCTCAAGATTCTTGGACAGAAAACTCCTTCCTGGTAGTTCACTTGTTGTCTCAAATAAGGAATGGATTAAAACTCTTAAGCCTATAAAATAATGGCAATAAATCAAAATCATTATTGAGCAAAAAAAATGAATGATATCATAATAGAAGAAAGAAACATTTACCATGAAAGCCCATAGAAAGTCATATAAGTTGATTGTCTTTGGCACTAACGGAGTCAACAAATATTTGACTTTCATTTTGAAGCTTTCATACCCCCAAGGATAGCTGTTAAATGCCTCAAGATCCTTGGAGAGCTTTATTAAACCGAGGCTTATGTTGCTATTAACGTCTCTCGCCCAAAGAAAATCATGTACAAACCAAACCAAGCATAATGATTGCTTGTGCTTCTTTGAAAGTCCTTTACCTTTCAACACTTCTATCAAATTTTTATTTTTAAAGCTTGGACCAACAATGGACACCAGGTCGTCATGATCAAATGACTTGTCTTTGCCTTTTTTGGGTGTGTGGGGTGCTTTTTTTGGGTTAGAATAGGTATAACTTGAGAAAGAGGATAACATTTTGGTTCAGTAACTATGGCAAACTCCTTCCAACCAAAATAAACAGGCATGCCACAGTAATTTATCTACACCTCATCCATCTTATCTTTGTTTTCATACATAAAACTATGCTTGAGAAGTTCATATACCATTTTTATTTGGAAACGAGCATTGTTGTCCTTCGGCAAATCAAGATATTTCTCAAAGCAGCTGTCCCTAAAATAAGCATCCAATTTTTTTTCTCGAAGTATTTTTCTGAAGGCGTCGAAAGATTTTTCCATGGCTGACTTAACCACGAAATCACCCATTAAATCTACGGAACCATCACACTACATTCTCACAGGATAACGATCAATACTGAAGGCTTTGACCAGCTCTTCGGTGGAAGGGTTATTAGCATCTGCATCATCTCTTTTAAAATATCCTTCCTCCCCGTATCATATTCTGCTCCCGATTGAGATAACCGTTGTAAAACAAGCTCATAGAGTGGTGGATGTAGCCTAGCTGCTTCACTTGTTCCTTTACTTGGACTTGATTTGGTTTTTGTTCTTATTATCTAAAATTAATAGGAATATAAAATAATATATTATTGTTGATTAATGCATCATTAAAAAAGGATAACAGTAAATCAAACAAGCAAAACAGTAAAATAACAGTTGTAATAGATCACCGATCTATTGCACTAGGTAGTATATTTGTTGGAACATATAACAGCGGATGAGTAATCTGTTGCAACATACAAAATATATCACTCATCTTTTAAGACAAATGAATGGTCTGTTCAACAGATCACACAACTGTTGTGACATCATCTGTTGTAATATATAAGTGATCTGTTGGAACAGTTAAATAATATCCTGCGATAATACAAAATATATCACTCATCTGTTGAGAAAGATGAATGATTCGTGCAACAGATCACACATTTGTTGTAATCTATGAGTGATCTGTCAGAGCAGTTATTAACCTGTAGCAACGGCTGAGTAATCTGTTGCGATAATACAAAACATATCACTCATCTGTTGAGAAGGATAAATGGTCTGTGCAACAGGTCACATCTCTGTTGTAACACATAAGAGATCTATTGGAACAGTTATCAATCGTCTATATTGTTTAGATTTCTTCCAACATAGGGTCGTCTATCGCGGCAGATGAATGATCAATTGGAAAATCAAGTCTTGAACATTTCCTGTAAGAAGAGTTGATAGGATTTTATCCAACATGAGGTTTATTTGGTGCATCAGATCATTAATCTGATGGTTCTCCCATTTCACCAGATGGTTAATTAGTTGCATCAGATTTTTTATCCGATGCTTAATCTGTTGCAACATATGGTAAAACTGTTGCATCATATAGTTAATTTGTTGCATCAGAATTGTAAAGTGATGGTTCCTCTGGTGCATCAAATGGTTGATCTGTTGCATCATATGCAAATCTATTGCATCAGATGGTTAATATGTTGTACCAAATGGGTAATCTATCGGAGGAAACAAAAAACAGTAGCACGATTTTGTTCAACAAAAAATAGCAATTTCACCATTTTTACCAAGAACAAGAACAGAACAAATCAAACCAAATTGTCATTTTATTTTTATAAACACAAACAATAAAAATCAAACTTCAAAAAAATGCAACAAACAACAAAATATCATAATTTACTTCGAAAAGAGAAGAGAAGAAATACCAAAAATTAGGGTTTTATTTAGACCGCATTGTAAATTAGTGCAAAAAATATTGAAATTGTTAACCAATACTATAAGAGAAGTTGACTCAAGTTCCTCGTTTTTTTCAAAACTAAAAAGGCCATAAATTTTTACCTGTGAAAGAAGAAAATGAATGATGAAGAATTCGAAGCTGTTGTGGCAGGAGAGCAAGGCTGTCACATCGATTGAAGGTTGAAGTCGAAAAGGAACTCGAAACCCAACTATTTGTAGTCGGATGTTGAAGTCTCCGAGGATTGAAATGAGAAATTTGCAGAACAGTTGATTGGGAGAGAGTTGAGAGAAGTTGTCGAGAGAGGAATGAGAGACAGGTTGATTGAATTGAAGAGGGGAACTCGAAGCCCAACTACTTGTCGCCGGAGGTAGAAGTCGCGGGGGTTGAAGGGAGAAAAGAGGGGAATTCGAAACCCAACTATTTGTCGCCGGAGGTAGAAGTCCTCGGGGGTTGAAGGGAGAAATTTTGTAGAACTGTTGGTTGGGAGAGAGTTGAGAGAAGCTGTCTAGAGAGAGGAGAGAGTGGTTGATTTGGATTGAAGAGAGGTGTGGGTTGAGTTGATTTGTATTTTTTAAAAGATTATAAAGTTTTGAAAATATTAATCAAGTCCACAATTAACTTAATCAAATTTTCTAATGATGTTTGACGCTATCTATTGGTCAATGTCACCAATCCTTCATTCAAGATTTAAAAAACACCTTTCCTCCAATTTTCTCTAATTACTTTTAACTATCAGTGTAATATTACCAATTTTATCGCAATGTATCCATATTTGTGGAACAGAGTATTTCTCTTGCTGGAACATAAACTTACAGATGCAAATGAATTTTATCGCCATTTGCCAGCAAATAACCTTCAAAAAAGCAAGCCAAGTGGCTTCTTCATTTTGTTCAGAAAAGACTGCCCAAGGCTTTTGCTTTCTCCCTTAGGATAAATTTCTGTATCTTTCCGGTCGAAGTTTTGGGGAGATCCTGAAATATAACTGTCCGAGGTGCCATGTAATGATGCAAATTATTTCTGCAGAAGTTGATAATTTCTGGAGAACCAACATAAAATCCCTCCTTCAACTTCACAAATGCACAAGGTGTCTCTCCCCTGTGCTTATCTGGTCGAGCCACTACTGCTGCCTCAAAACTGCTGGATGACTATAAAAAACTGTTTCCACCTCAACAGAGCTTATGTTTTCTCCACCAGATATTATGATATCTTTCAAACGATCCTTAACCTCTATATAACCATCAGGGTGTTTTACAGCAAGATCACCACTATGAAACCATCCACCTCTAAAAGCTTCCTCTGTTGCTTTTACATCTTTAAATATCCACTCATTACTGTGTTCCCTCTAAACATGACTTCTCCCATTGTTACACCATCCGCAGGCACCTTCTTCATGGTGATTGAATCTGTTACATCAACTTCCTCAACACAAAGATGCTGCACTCCTTGTCTGGCTTTAAGAATAAATCTTTCATCTGAAGGCAAAAAATCCCACTCAGGTTTCCACAAGCAATATGTACCTGAAGGGTTAATTTCACACGTTAGCATTGAATTTTATTCACATGGCCGAGGAGTCGCCAAATGTTTCGTCACATG
Source organism: Capsicum annuum (assembly GCF_002878395.1). Taxonomy (NCBI): domain Eukaryota; kingdom Viridiplantae; phylum Streptophyta; class Magnoliopsida; order Solanales; family Solanaceae; genus Capsicum; species Capsicum annuum. The sequence continues at coordinate 8,428,046 of NC_061112.1, read as the reverse complement.
ACAGTAATTGAACTTTACCCACTATGATAGTGAAGTCACAAAACTATTTTCATGTCGTCATAGTTATAGTTAGTAATGATCAAACGTGAAGTTAATCTTGTACCTGCAGCATATGTCTCCGTTAGTCCATATAAATGATTTACTCCAAACCCCAGCTCCTCCATTCTTGAAATGATTTGTGGTGGTGGTGGTGAACCCCGTGTCACAATCTTTACCTTGTGTGGAAGTCGCTTCCGGTCACACGACGGCGTTTTCGCTATCATGTTCAAGACAGTAGGTGCACCACTCATATGTGTCACCTTGTACAGTGTATTTCTCTTGGAGATACACTTCTGAGACAAACATTAGTGCCACCTACTGCTGCTAGACCCCAAATGAGGCACCATCCATTGCAGTGAAATGTTGGAACAGTCCAAAGATAAATAGGGAGTGTGCTCATCTCATGAAGCAAAAATGCAGCAATAGAATTGAGATATGCACCTCTATGACTGTAAACAACTCCTTTTGGTCTTGATGTTGATCCAGAAGTATAGTTAATGCTAATAGGGTCAAACTCAGTTATTGGCCACCTAATAGCAAATTCTTGGTGCCCACTTTCAAGGAGACTTTCATATTCGTAAGTGTTAGGACAAATATTGTTAGATTTTTCTGAAATTATTACAATATGAAGAGGTTGTCTTGTTTTCTTGTTCTTGGTAGCAAGAAGAGAAAGTGCTTCTTGAGCAAGTTGGAGAAACTGTTGATCCACAAATATGATCTTTGCTTCTGAATGCATCAGAAGTGTTGATATCATAGCTGGATCAAGACGTGTGTTTAATGTACAAAGAACTGCTCCAGCCATTGGTACCGCAAAATGCAGCTCTTGTATTGCTGGCACATTAGGGGCTAGTGTTGCTACCTACAGAGAAGAATGGCAAATCATATAAGTAGTTGTGTCATTTTTAAATTAATATTCTGTGTAATAAGATAAGAAAAGTTTAACTGAAAACCAACGAGTAGAAAAGAAAATGAAGGGGATCCATATTTAAGAGCATCTGAAAAGTGTTTTGCACTGAAGGTATGGTTGAACTAAAAGTTAATGTTACAATACCAAAATCATCCATTGTTATCGAAGAAACTATAAGAGCTTCTCACTATGTGCAATGCTTCTAAAATCCTCCCAAAAAAAGAGAAAGAAGTGAGCTTGGTTACTATATATAAGTAGGCTTATTAGGAAATGAATAGAGGAATCACGTGGAGTGAGGATGGATGGTTGAGATCCCTCCACCCTCAAGTAGAAATATCAGGTTCAAGTTATAAGAATGAAAAATGTTGTGATTTCTTATTGACATGCAACAACAAAAAGACCTATGCTCACCCATGGTGGAAGGCTAGTTGTAAATAATAGTGTTAACAACCTACTATCCCACATTAAATAACACTAACACAAATTTCAACAATATAATTGAAATCTTATTCCGAGAGACCATAACAAAAGGACCAAAACAAAAGTTGCACTAAGCCTTTGCAGTGAACAATCATAGCCATGCGACATTGTGAACATCTCAAATGACGGAAAAGAAAATTTTAATACGACAATGTATAACTTTAAAAAAAATTATTAATAAATTTCATTTAGGCACTCAAGCAACTTGTTTTAATTAAGCATCAAACACATATAAAGTGTTTAATATATTAGACAAAGTTGTTCGCATTCGGGTGCGAGTATTCGATACGGATGCGGATCTAGATTTTTGATCTTTATGATCTCAATTTTAAGATAAGAAATATGGATCTAAGTATGGATACGGATGCGGGAATTCAACTAAAAATTCAAATATCTAAAAAAAAAAGAGTTATAAAACCTAAATAATGAGATATTTTGTGAAAAACTTGAGGAGAAAATATTGATCAAGAGGTGAATCGGGACAGGAAATAAAAGAAAATGCAGTAGCATAGAAATTTCTATATACAAGGTATTTCATTTTATTCAATTACACTTTTATACCATTTTCTTTAATTTCACCTTTAGCTTTTATTTTGATTTCAGAAATCATTAAATCGGTGCAAACTTTCCTGGTTGATTTTGGTCAAAGTATCCGCTATCGTTTGACCAGAGAAAGTACACATCCCATACCTATACCCATGTCTTGTCGACGCAGGTGTGGCATAGTGAAGGTAAAGAGTCCGAGTGACTTAGCTATTAGACACTTTCGATTCAAATTTTGAAAAAACTGTTGCGTGTATTTTCAAGCATCTGTTGAAAAATTAAGTTAACTGCATAAAATATGAAATATCCTTTAATTATACACATCATCCTCAGTTGGAACAAGCTTGAGGTAGTTTTACAACTTATTGAGGCTATAGCACACACAAATTTGAACCGATATTGTCTATCAAGAACACTTTATCATGCGTTCAAATATTCAATTAGAATAAGTCGAAATTTGAGAGTTTGAAGGAAAATTTACATGTAGATAAAATTCTTACCACATCCCCACGAGAAATACTCAAGTGATGAACAAGAGCAGAAGCAAGCTTGAGACACCTAGCATAAGTCTGTTCCCTAGTGTATAAGACAGAATAAGGGCCATAGATAACTGAAGTCCTTTCACTGAAAACATTGGCTGCTCTCTCCAAGAAACTTATGTTGGTGGAAAAGAGACTACTCATTGCAATTACTAAAGAGCTGCAAACTTAATTAATTTGCAATATAATATGACTTACTATAAAGAATCTTATGTTATATATATTTGAGTTTAAACTACTATATATAGAAAGGGGAACTCTAATTCATTATAGCGTTTAATTTTCAGCCAGCGGAATGGGGTGAAAAAAAATACTTTTTTGGGAAACCGGGGAAACACGTAGCAGCAATCCTTTGGGTGGTGCTCAGAAAATGTAAATCGCACAAGACAAGTCTGATGCAGCGAACTCGACTGAAAAGACATTGAAAGGGAGAATGGATCCCTAATTTGCTTATGGAATACCACCCATCAACTTTGAATATTTCTCCTCTACTATATGTTTGAAGGATCAAGAGTTCAAACATGTGCTGGCGGGTGCTGACACGATGAGTTCCGCGAGACGAGAAGCACCTATAGAAGTTGAAGATTTTGATAATCTTAATTTACAATATTCGGTATGCATTTAAATAAAAAGATTGGCACTCGATAATTATAAGGGGAAAAAATAAACCAAAATAGCCAATTGCGTAACGAAATACTTAATGAAGCAATTCTAAATATACAAAGAGACTAAAAAAAGTTCTTTGGACTAAATCTTCTAATATTTTACTAAATATAAAACTAGAATCGAGTCAACTTTGTATAATGATATACTTACCCAACCTAATTTATTTGAGTTAGTTTGACTCGACACGAAATTTAAGAAAGATTAAAAAAACTTTTGAAATTTGTGATCTAAAATAAGTCATAAATGTTTGTATGACTATAAATTATTTCATTAAGAGTAAAATAAAAATTTTAAAGTTAAGTTCTTACTCCCACCGTCTCAATCAAAAAATATATCAACGTAAATTCGAAAAAAAGGAATGAATTAAATATCTCAATCATTTTGCATTAGAGAAAATATTTTATTAAGAATATCCAAAATTTAATATACAATACTTAATGGTTATAGAGAATATAATTTTAGTAACGAAATATATTCGATTCTGAATTTTGGCTGACTATAAACTTAGCATCCGAGAGTTTGGTTAGTAGATTAGTAACGTTTATGGTTTTACTTTGATAAATCGAGTTTCCTAGGGACTAGGTTGGGCTAAAATTGTCAACCATTAGAATTGTCAGATTATTCATCACCCAATTTTAGGTATGATCGGATCGATCCATCCCATTGTGTCATAGGGATGGACGTGGTAGGTGCGATAGATATTAAATTATAATGAAATTGAAATTTTAATTTCGTAGTTTAGATAGTATGATATTTAGTGTGTATATTTAGTATTTATAAAAAAATAAAAAATTGAAATATTGAAATGTATAGTTACATATACGAGTCTTATAAATTATTAAATTATTCTAATATTTATAAAAATATAAAATAGTCATATTACAAAATCAACTATTTAGATGTTGGAACTTTGATTACTTTATCTTGATTGAAATATCTTTTTTGCGAATTGATTGATGAATGGAGTTGTCCACTTTCTTTTGAATATTTCCACATATGTGAGATGCTGGTATGATATAATTGAGATATTTTTTTTTTTGAAAAATCATAATCATAATTCTCTGTTGAGTTTATATAAGTTGAAGTCGAATAAATTTTGACGACTAATTTACTGTACAGTAAAATATCAAAATGGAACATTAAAATTTTGAACTATACAAGATCAATTTGGTGTGATAATAATGTAGTATTTAAAAAAAAATTAAAATTATCAAACTGTAGTTTCGACACCGTACCATGTCCATCCCTAGTTCTGAGTGTGATAACTTTTCCCGTGATAACTATTCCCGTGTAAAAACAAAAATTTGACCTTTTAAACATTTTTATTATTATTTTTTCGAAAGTTTTCAACGAGTTTCTATTTAGTCGAGTTCATGTCTAGTTCATAAAAAAAATTAACTTTTCCCGTGATAACTATTCCCGTGTAAAAACCAAAATTTGACCTTTTAAATATTTTTATTATAATATTTTTGAAAATTTTCAACGAGATTCTATTTAGCCGAGTTATTGTCTAGTTCATAAAAAAAGAACCATTGGAAAGACGAAAAAGTTGCAATTGAGGAATTTCAGTAGATTAATTGATTGGTTAGTGATTACTTCATAAACTTTCACCGTGCTGGTGAGGGTTAATTTCTCTACCTTGTAATTCTCTCTCATGTTTCCCTATTCCTGTAGTGACCCACATGATTGTTCTCTTTTTTCGAACTCGTTATCCTAGTTTGAACCTTCCTATAACTTTATTATATTATTTATAACTTATGGGGATGGGTAGCATGACCCCCCGAGGTGATAGGATGAGTTTAGAGGAAAAATTTTGATTTTGAAAGATGCAATGTTTGATCAAAGTCAACATTTTGTAAAAGATGAGCTCGAAATGAAATTCTGACAATTTCGTTAGGTTTGGAAGGTGATTTTAGGTTAGAAGGACTATTGGTTATGTCTCTAAGGCATTCGAGCAAATTCAAGTCATTGATTGAAAATTTTAAACTTAATAGTCATCCTATATCAATATTTGATCAAAGCGATCTCGTATATGTTATTTGATGATTTCAACTAGTTTAAAATGTGTTTTATATCAATTTGCACTAATGATTTGTGTCCGAAAGGTCTCAAATAAGTTCTGGGTACTCAATTAAAGTTCGGTATTTCAATGTTGATGAGTTTAACTAGTACCAGGTAAATCAAATAAGCTCAAAATAGTGTTGGAATTGAACGATTCGACCCGTACTGAAATTTTAGGACCATTACAAAAAGAATCATCACATTTTGAATTCGTTTAGGGAGATATGACTATTTTAGCACGAATAGTTGGTGCTGAGTTTTGGTGTGAACGCGATTGAGATGAAAGAGTGTGACTACACTGAAAAGGCGTTATTTCCCTAAATGAGTTTGCATATAAAGTGTATTAAAAGGTAGATTTTGGAATTTTAGTTTAATTAATAATTTGGGAGGTATGAAGCTTCAATTGACATGATCTTTGATGTGTTCTTCTCATGTGAACATTGGAAGTGTGATTTTACTTTTTTTTGTTTTTCAATAATACCCTTATGTTTTCATGATTTTTATTTACAAAAATTGAGATTCGAAACCTCAAAGATAAGAAACCTAAATTTTTTGGTTTAATGATCAATTTCTGATAAGTTTTCATTGATTTTTGGAACATAAAGTCCTTATGTTAGGGGTAAATTAATTTGGCATCAATTTTTAATATTGTCGATTATTTCATCATTTTGAATTGTGTATGAACATGAAAATTGGGACTTTTTTTTGTGTAAAGTTAAAAAAAAATCATATTTTGATGACTTGAGCTCCTCTTTCGATGCAATTTCATTTTTGAATTTCTTATATTATTGATAAACTAATCTTTAAATAAAATTATTATTTAACCTTGAAAATTTGGGGCTTACATTTAGGTCTCGAAATAAAGTTATAGTAATATAAGCAACCATAGACTTGTAGATCTTGTTCTTGATAGATTAAAAGTATTTTGAGGTTGTTATGAAAAGAAAGGTGCAAATTTGATAGTTCGTGGTGCGTTTTCTCGACACTCGAGGTAGGTTTTGATTTACTAATCTTCAAACATAGCTTGGGGTGAGAACTTATCATGTAAAACATATTTTTTATTGGGGAAAATATTAGATTAGAGTAATCATTGACATAATTTGATAATGGGATACTAGTATGGGTGTTATGTCGATGATGGAGATCAAAATCAAGGCAGATCTACAGTCATGGGTAGGGTTTCCTTTGTAACCATCTATACCTGCTATGGTAGATCTCGTAACTATATCGAAAAATATATTAAATTTATAACTATTACCTAATGGGATCCTATAGCTAAATGGGTTGCTGGTTCTATGGCAAGGAAGAGGTTCTTAAAGTACTTTTGACCAGCTGCACGTATAATCGAATCCTATTAGGTTAACACTCCCCGAGTTCTGGTCCTTGGAAAATTTCCTTGCGTTTGAGTCTTCTGCTGATCATATGACTCACTATACGAGCCGCATGGTGAGGGTTCGGGTTATGCGACCCATCTTGTATATTGGCCAATGTTTGGTGGGTAGGTTTCTGGTGTGGTTGGGTTTCTGGTGTGGTTACAGTTTGGTGGGTAAGGATCATATGGTTGATGATGGATCGGTTGGTTGATCTTTCACTGAATCTAAAATTTGGTAACTTAACTTGGATTTGAGTATGAGTGGCTCACCATGAGTCGTTAGGATAGGGTACGAGTGGTATAGTCCAACTCGTATGTTGGACAGTGTCCAACCCTTCTTGATTCTGTTATGGGTATGGGTTAAGGGTAATTGTCGTATGCTTGGGTACGAGTTGGTCTATGTGGTAATATTTTGGACAGTGTTAGGATCCAAATGGCTGTCTAGGGTATAAGTGTTGGGTACTACTCGTATGTTAGGGTACGATTTGGGTATAGTAGTCATACCCACCTGCAGGAATTCTTTTATAATTTAAGTTGGGGGTATTCTGGACATTTTCCTTCTTAATCCATCATGACTCCACGACCTAAAACACTATTAGAACTTCATTTACCCTATTATTCTAATCTTAAACACTCAAAAACTATCTCAACTCTCTCTCAAGCTCTTGGGTTAAGCAAATGTTAGGTTTTCTTCAAGGTGGTCAATTAAGACTCTAAAGGGTGATTTCTCTCCGCAGTATTCGTAATCTAAGGCATGCTACTCCTCCCTCATTGTTAGTTCAATTAAAGGTATGTTTTATGAATAGTTTTCATGCCATAATTGTGATATGGTTTTGGGTTTTGAATTATATGTTGGATTTTTTTAGTTATTAATGGTTGATTTATGTTTTCCCATGTTTTTACTTATGGTTTTCATATTATAATGGTGCTTTGAACTTGTGGTTTCATGGGAATGGTCAATTGGTACTTGGTTTTTATTTTGGAAACTATATGCCCTCAACATGTTTGATAAAATGCCTATGATAATGCTTTTATTACATAGTTGGACTTTTATGGAAAACTTTGCATGGTATAATATAGTAATGGAACCTAAATTGGTTAGATGATTTTAATGTCTAAATGGTAAGGCTTTTGTGGCCATGACTTTGATCTAAAAACTTATGGGGTACACGAAAATCCCCCAAGTGACTTTTATAACGGAGCCTATGGGGTACATAGGAATCCCTTAAGTGATTAGCTAAGGACATTTCTTGCAAGCTATAGTCGGTATGACAATACCACTTCTTATAGCCTCGATTAATAATACATGGCATTGGTGGTTTGGTTGTGTGCTAATGATTTTGGCAATAATGGCAGGTTGTGATAGCTAACCATGAAGGTGTCAATCTAATGGACGAACACTGGAAACTCATATTTGCCGATATGAGGGTTGGTCATGGTGACCATATACTTATGGGGTTTACAGGAATCCCATAAGTTATACTTATATATATGTATGATGGAGGGTGAAGGGTACAAGAAAATCCCCTGCCCCTTTGATATCTCCGGTTCATGCGACTACACGTATTGGGGCCCGTTCAGGGGTAACACTGGACCCATATAGCTGATGGGAGGTTCTTGGACGGTTAAGCTACACAAACCTAGGTTAATGGTTTTAAATGAATGCTAAAACTTGTATATATGTATGGATGTGAATGCATATGGTTATTTACTTGGTTTTAAAGGTTGGACTTATTTTACCCTTATCTTGAGTAATTACTAGCATTCACCCGCTAACCCATCTTCGGGCGTTGTATCCCCACGCGATATAGGAATTGGCTACACTACTCCTCCTGCTCAGTGATCGGATTCTGGAACAACTTAGAGTTGGATTAAAGTGGTGAGTTTCCATACTCCGGAAGGCTCCATTTCATGTTATGGTTTTATCTTCATACTTTGGTTATTTCTTAGACTTTTGTTTTGGTTTTTGTCGTGGGCATGTTCTGATAGGATACTGTTTTACTTTCGGATAGAGGCTTTGTAAGACTACTATGAGTTGGTATGGGCAGTTTTGTTATCAATTTTAGCCTTGACATTGGTATTGGTATTATGGCTGATACTGATTGATTGTGTTTAATTTATGATTATTCTATTTTGTAATGTTATATATATATGTTCGAAATTCATCCGACTTAAGCTGTAGGGTAGTTATGATTGGGTATTGGGGGTGGTCTCTAATCCCGGTTAGGCTTGAGTCACCTGACACGATTAGGCCCTGGTTCAGGTCATGTTAGATTAGTATCAGAGCCATAAATTCATAGTCACTTAGAAATCTAAAAAGCCTATCAAGTAGAGCATCTTTTAAGTGTGTGTAGAACATCAAACTCATAAGAGAGAGGCTACAAGACATTTACGAATGTTTCTCTTTGTTTGTTCTATTTTGAAGCTTAGAGTCTAAGTATTGGAATCTTCTGTAGTTCCCATTTGTTCGCTTTTCAGATCATGCTTCGATAATTTGAAGTTCATGAAAACTCCTCTATCCCAACTGGGGATAATGTTGATGGGACACGCTCTACTCATAGGATCTATAATCAGTCCAGGGGCCCAATTTTAGATCATTCTAGAGTTCTACCGGTTCCTTCTAGTACATCTCAGACTCCTCAGGCTGATGTGACGAATGCTGAGTTTTGTCAGTTTATTTATATGATGGCACAGTTTGTAGCTACTCAGTTTGAGCGTGGTGTTTTTTTTACTCTATCTTCTGAGGCCACAAGGGTGTGCCAGTTCATGAGGTTGAACCCTCAAACCTTTACGAGTGCTAAGGGGTGGAGAGGATCATCAAGGTTTCCTTGATGAAATGGAAAATATTTTCTGATTTATGCATGCCACAAACATGGAGGGCGCAGAGTTTGCAGCCCATCAGCTGAAAGATGTGGTGTACCAATGGTACGAGGAATGGGATGAAGCAAGGGGTGACACTGATGAGTCATTACTATGGGAGGATCTCTCTAATTCATTTCTGGATCGCTTCTTTGCTTAGGAATTTAGGGAAGCAAAGCGGAGGAGTTTATTAATCTGAAATAAGGGAAGATGTTGGCCAAAGAGTATGTCTTGAAGTTTCACCAGTTGTCTCGGTATGCTCTGGAGATGGTGTCTGATATAAGGGCTCAGATGAGAAAGTTTTCTTCGATAATGTCTCATGAGTTGATCCTTGAAAGTAAGGCTGCCTTGCTGATCAAGGACATAGATATTTATAGGTTGGTTGTCTACACACAACAGGTGGAGGAGGAAAAGAAATAGAAGGCTGAGTTAAGTGAGAGGTAGGAAAAGAAGTTTAAATTCTCTAAGTAGGGTGGTGGCCAACATCAGAGTGGTAAAGATGGTAGTAAGTGGCCCAAGAAGAAGTAGGAAAACTCTGGGTCCTACTCGATGGCTAGTTCTCCCTATCAAAAGCCGTTGGCTCAAAAGCATTTCGATGGTGGTGACAACTTCAGGGTATAGGGTGCCCAATCTCAGGCTAGTAGGGCTTAGTCAGCTCCATCGTGTCCCCCCTGCAGGTTCTGTGGTTTTCTGCATAGGGGTTTCTGTAGTGAGGGAAGAGACAAGTGCTTCGACTATGGTTTGCCTTGGCCATAAGCTTAGAAACTGTCCTATCGGTAAGGTTGCCTCTCAGGCAAACAAGGTTTCGATTGCTTCGTATTTAGCTTTAGCACCAAAGGGTTTACCATTTAGTTTCGGCACTGATCAAAACTATCTTTATGCACTCACTACCCAACAGGAATCCGAGGCATCGCCTAATGTCAAGACTGGTACGTTGCAACTCTTTTCCCGTGATGTATACTGTTTACTTAATTCGGGGTCAACTCTCTCTTATGTGACCCTATTTGTGGTTGTGTATTTTAGTTTTGGTTCGGAGTGTGTTTTAAACCCTTTTTTTGTTTCTACTCTGGTAGGTAACTCTGTGATTGCTAAAGAGTGTAAGACCCCGCAAAATTCTTAGCTTAATTTAGTCCTTTAAGCATGTTAAGGGGTCCCAGACTTAGAAAATTCTAGCTAAGTATCAGACTTAGTGTTATTTTAGCCTTTGAAATTTGGAAATCTTCTTTCATAATTTTTTCATCCATTAAATGTTGATATTTGAGTTAGTTTATGATCAAGAAGGTCAATAGGTGTTCCCAGACAAGTTTCAAATTTTTTGGATCTCGTTTAGACCATGTTCGAGTGACTAAAATAGTGAGTCGATGCAAAATAAATGCGTCGCGTCATCCATCGCATCGACAGATAATTTTTCCCTCAACTCAATGCAAATTCTAGTGAATCGATGTGGACTCAATGAGGCACATTGTTCATTACGTCGATGTTAATGACACGGCGTGTCGGTCTGCGCATCGATAACACTGTTTTCAGTCATTAGAAGGCCGCATCCTCAGGGTTAATTAAGTCTTTTTCCCATGCTCTTCATCCCCCATAACACAAAATTTAGCCCTCTTTTAGCAAGTTATATTCATTCTTTCACAAATTGCTCAAGAACAAAAACCCTAGGTGAATTAAATTCAAATTCAAGGCTTCAAGAATATTTTCAATAATTCACCAACTAAGGTATGTGAATTGTTCATCCATGGGTTTCTTCCACCCTTGGAGTCCAAGAAACTATTTTTAAACTTCAAGTGTATGGATTTCATGAATTTCATGTCTGGTTTGATTATATTCATGTTTATAATGGTTAATTAGGATTCTTATCCATGTTTTATGATAAGTTTCATGTGGGATTAATTTATATATATGTAATTTCATATGAATCCATGTTGAACCCTTGAAATTGTAAAGTTGGAGTTAAGTTATGATGTTTACTTGTGTTTAATGTTATGTACATGTATCATGCTCATTAAGTGCTTGATGAATTACTCATGTGAACTAATAAGAGAAGGAAATCATGTCATGTCAGCTTATGTGCGAATTGTATCATGTAAGTGTTTGATAAAATGCCTCCATGAATGAATTGCGACCAAGTGCACATGATTATGTTTTTCAAGACTATGTTAAGATTCACTTTTATGCTATCGAGTCCTGGGGGTATTTAATACCTGACAATTTAGCTATTTACTTAGAGCCAGTGTCAGTTACAAGATAACCACAGTCATGTCACGATCAGTAGTACTCTCAGTCAGTTACAGGACCCAGGAAAAACTTAGTAGACTCAGTACTAGTCCTGTCTAGTTTAGTATTTAATTCAGACCACAGTAAACTCATTCATTAGAATTCCGTCAGTCAACAGAACTCAGTAAAATCAGTAACAGTTCAGTCCAGCCAAGTACAGACTAGAAATCAGCTCAGTGTCTATTCAGTTGGGAGTAGGATTCAGCACTGAGAGAACCTAGGAATAGGGGTATTCCTGCCAGCTGAGGGCTTGACCCTTAGTAGCAATCCCTGCGTTATAGAACTATGTAGCCAGCGTAGGTTGACATATCTTCCTGACAGAAATTATAAGGGTTGATACATCTCATTGGAGTTTTCCTGCCAGCGAGGGTTGATGAAAGAGCCAGAGAGGGTTAACTTACAACTTATCTCTACCCGTGGCACGGTATTGACGCCCTTCCAACTAGGGTTACAGGTTAGACCCCAATCTATTTAGAAAGGGGCATATCGGTTAGATAATTACCTCCCACAGTCTCAGTTTTAGATTTAGTCTCAACATAGAACTTAGTTCAGTTCTAAGATTTAGGGCTGTCAGTTATAGTCACTCAACTAAGTACGAAACTCAGTATAGTTCTACAAAATCAAGACTATTAGATACAATCATTCAGTTATCAGTAATATAGTATCAGTAAACTCAGATATCAGTAAATCATTAATCAGAATCAGTATTCAGTGTTATCATGATCTCAGTTATAGTCTATGTATTTATGCATATACTCTTATTCAGTCATACTCATGTTGTTCAGTTAGTATTGTTCATGCATATGAACCCATGCATTTTAGCCTACCTCACTGAGCATACCAGTATATTCAAAGTACTGATGTATGCTTTTCTTTTGTGCTATGATGTGTTATATCATAGGTTCAGACGTACGGGCTCCAGAGCACCCTCAACAGTTCAGATTCTCAGCAGATAGAGTTAGTGGTGAGTCCTCATAGTTTGAGGACATAATTATTTTAAGCATTTTAGTTCATTTTCAATAGTTGAAGTTAGTTGGGGGCTTGTCCCATCAACTCCACAGTTCAAACAGTTTAGAGGCTTTTCAGACTAGGTTATTTTTAGACAGTTGTTCAGTTTTTAGTATTGATGTTCAGTTTTGGTATTGTTATACCATATTCAGTATTTATTTCATAGTTGAACCTTAAGGAAAATATTCGCCTATTCACGCAAAGTTATAATATTATTATTCAGTTATTGCAATAGGTACCAGACATGGGTTAGCTTGTGGTCCTTCAAGATTATGAGCATTGTGTAGTATTCAGGGTACTGACTCGGGGTTTTACAAACTTTGTATCAGAGCCTAAGGTTCAATAGAGTCCTAGAAATTCTGAAAGTCGCATCAAGTAGAGTCTTGTGCATGGTTGTGTAGCATGCTACACTTATAGACAGGAGGCTACGAGATATTTTAGGAAAAGTTTCCCTTCTTTCAGCATTCATGTCGTGCAAGTGAGCATGTTCTCCAGTTAAATTCTCAATCTAATTCATCTCTTTCTTATGCTTCCAGAACATGTCTTCCAGAGAAGCTAACAAAAGAACTAATGAAAACCAGTCATCCCCTCCGCCCATTCAGGTAGATCCCCTGAATGAGCATGTTTCTCACGCTGAATTTAAAGTTGCTTTCACTGTCTTAGCTCATTCAATAGTTTCTCAGAACAATCAGCTGGCTGTTATCCTATTTAGGCTTATGGATCATGCTTTGCAAAGTAAGGAGGAGAGGCGTATGAAAAAGGGAAAAAAAAATAAGAGGGCCATAATTTCAAGGACAAGAGGTGCCTGAACAAATCCCCTTTGTCAGAAGTGTGGTAGAAACCACCAAGGTATCTGTAGAGCTGGCAGTGATGTGTGTTTCGAATGTGGCAATCTAGGACACAGGGTCAGACAGTGTCCTCAGGTAGGTACCCAGAGTCAGCATAATCATCCCCTAACTCAGTGCGGTCGCTTAAATCAGCAGGGTGTCTCTTCCAGTGCCACCAGTGGGCAATGCCCTAATAGACTCTATGCTCTTCAGTCCCAAACAGATCAGGAAATTTCTGCTAATGTGTTCACTGGTACATTACAAGTTTATCATTTGCATGTTTATGCTTTGCTAGATCTAGGAGCTTCTTTGTCCTTTGTTACTCCTTATATAGCTGTCGCTTTTGAAGTCAGTCCTAAAATTCTAGTAGATCCTTTCTCAGTCTCTACCCTAGTGGGTAAATCCATCATAGCCAGGCGGGTATACAGTAACTACCAGATTATGGTATCTCAGAAAGTCACTTCAACAGACTTAGTCGAATTAGAGATGACTAATTTTGATGTCATTCTCGGCATAGATTGGATTTATTCTTGCTATGCCTCAGTCTACTGTAGAAATAGAATTGTCCAGTTTTTTTTTAAATGAACCCATCCTAGAGTAGAGGGGTAGTACTTCAGCACTTAGGGGTAAGCTTGTTTCTTACCTTCGAGCAAGGAAAAATGATATCTAAAGGATGTGTCTACCATCTTATTCCAGTTCAAGACTCTACTTCAAAAACCCCTAATCTTGAATCATGTTAGTAGCATATGAATTCCCAGATATATTTCTTGAAGATCTTCCCAGAGTTCCTCCCGAAAGGAAAGTTGACTTCGGAATAAACCTTCTTCTAGATACTTAGCCTATATCTATTCTGCCATATAGAATGACTCCAGTAGAACTCAAAGAGTTAAAAGAACAATTGAAAGATCTCCTAGATAAAGGATTCATCAGACCCAATATGTCCCTGTCTCTCAGAATATATATAGACTACCGTCAGCTAAATAAAGTCATAGTTAAGAACAAGTATCCACTTCCCAGAATCGATGACTTGTTTGACCAACTTCAGGGTGCCAGTTACTTCTCTAAGATATACCTTAGATCAGGCTACCATCTACTCATAGTAAGGGAATGTGTCATTTCAAAAATAGCTTTTAGAACTCGGTATGGTCACTTCAAATTCTTAGTCATGTTGTTTGGTCTTAACAATGCCCCAGTGGCTTTCATGGACTTGATAAACCACGTGTTCAAGCAGTACTTGGATATGTTCATCATATCCTATAGTAATGACACTCTTGTCTATTCCCGTAGCAAGAATAATCATGCAGATCATCTCAGAATCGTATTCTAGACTCTCAAAACCCATCAATTATCATGATATCTATTCACGTCTTATATGTTAGCTCTATGATCATGGATCATATTCGAGCACGTTAGCGGAAATGATGTACGCTTATAGTTCCTAGTATAAGAAATTTTAGTTCACTCAGTGTTATGAACCATGTTCCATGAATACAAAAACTCCAGACTCAGGTCATGCAGCTTATGACTCAGGTACCCATGTCATGTTGTACAGTATGCTCAATTCTCATAACCCATGATACACTCCTAGTAATCGGTTGAATTCAGATTATGTCATGCATATCCTCAGTTTAGATCTTTTGATAAATCCATGGTGTTGATATTCTATTCCTCAGGCCTCAGTTAAGTGTCGAGTTTGGTATAGTATTCATACATACATTAGGTCCTCATGTTTTAACCCTTCAGTGGACTCTCCTTATAAAATGATAAAGTGATGAGTGATTTCTTAGGTAGGAGAGAGTAAAGGTTGCATGTTAAAGGAAAGATTTTTGCATGATTGTGTTATAAGAGGCTGTAGCTATGAAGATAAGCTTGAATGTCAGATTAGTGTGCCAGTAAATGGCTAGCAAGAAGAGCATGTAGTTTCTGAAGGGGGGGGGTCAGAATTTTTCATGAGAGGAGAAGCTGAGAAAATACAGACTGTGAGTGTCTATTCAGATCCTCAATTTCTGTCAGTCCCCATCACGTAGCTATTAGAGCCCAACATTCAGTCCCAGTTATAGTCTCAGTTATAGTCTCAATTACTGTCTTATTTATAGTCTCAGTCATAATCCTAGTCCAGTAATCAGATCAATAACTCAGTTTATTTTCAGATTTGCTTGACTATAACATACAGTTATCAATATTTCAGTACCTCAGTTTACAAACTATTTTAGAATCATGTTATACGCTTGGTCTTGACTTCTCAAATAATACTATTTTCATGATTTCATGCTCAGTTATCTCATGTTACCCAGTCATCCCTTACCTCGTATGCATGATACTCTATAGTTCCAATCCAGTTATTTAGACTAAGTCTAGTTCGATATTACATGACCATGTATTCAGCTATCATCCATTCAGATAATTAGATAAGTTAGTAAGTTTATGCACTCGTGCTCAGTACCTATGTGAATATTTTTAGTAGTCTCAGGTAATGTGATGTACTAAGGTGGAGAGTATAGTTGAGACAGTATTCAAGGGATATGTCTAAGCTTTAAAATTTGTAGTTGCAGTGTATAAGGCTTAGTCACTCCATCTTAGATGATATTTCGTAGACCTCGACTCATATTACAGAATTTTAGCTAGGATGTGATTTTCTTATTCAGCTATTCTATTCAACCCATATCAAGGTTCCTTGCTTTCTAAAGTCACTAGAACTCTATAGAAAGAGTGTCGAGGAAATACTCTAGTTGAGTACAAGTTTTTGGCATGAGTAAATTCATAAAACCCATAATTTAGTTTAGCAGTTAGGTAGACAAGTTCATTTTGTTTTCCATCTTTTCATCTAGTTGCACTATCCAAAGTCTTAGAAATGTAACTATTCTAAGATCGAGCAACCATGTGGTTGCAAGTTCAACTCAATTAAGGGTCATGCCTCAATTTCAAATCCTCGATATGCAGTCACAATTTTGTTCATAGGTACCCTGTGTATCGTCTCAGTTTTCCTCAGTATCTCAGCCAAGTCAACATTCTTTAGGGGACATAATGTCCCAAGGGGAGATGCACTATACTTCCCCCGAATTTTTAGGACCTAAACCTTCTATATTCTCTTTACGTAACAAATCCAGTTTGGAGTAGTGGGTACTCATAAGTGGACCTTCATGTTTCAATCTCATCCGTAATCCATGTATTCAAGGGGCTTAGTTTAGTTAATGAGATTCAGTTCACGTGTCATATTTCAGGCTCAGTCATGTTGTCATATCCCCATTCATGTGTGTTCAGTAACTGATCTCGAGTATAGATTGGTGATTTTGTGTTCTTAAAAATCTCTTCTATGAAAGAAGTGAAGAGGTTTGTCAAGAAGAGGAGGCTCAGTCCTTGATATATCGGTCCTTACCAAATTCTCAGTCATTTAAGAAAGGTAGCTTACGATCTTGAGTTTCCTTCAGATCTATCTTCAGTTCATCCAGAATTTCATGTCTCCTTTCTAAAGAGATGCATAGGTGACCCATCATCCGTAGTCCCCGTAGGGGGCATAGGTGTTCAGAACAACCTCTTTTATAAAGAGATTCCACTCGAAATCCTAGACTATTAAGTTCGCATACTGAGGAAAAAAGAAGTCCCTCACTGAGCATACCAGTACATTCAAAGTACTGATGTATGCTTTTCTTTTGTGCTATGATGTGTTATATCATAGGTTCAGACGTACGGGCTCCAGAGCACCCTCAACAGTTCAGATTCTCAGCAGACAGAGATTTAGTGGTGAGTCCTTATAGTTTGGGGACATGATTATTTTCATCATTTTAGTTCATTTTTAGTATTCAGAGTTAGTTGGGGGCTTATCCCATCAACTCCACAGTTTAAACAGTTTAGAGGCTTTTCAGACTAGGTTATTTTTAGATAATTGTTCAGTTTTCAGTATTGGTGTTCAATTTTGTTATTGTGATACCTTATTCAGTATTTATTTCATATTTGAACGTTATGGAAAATTTGTACCTATTCCTACAATGATATATAGTATTATTGTTCAGTTATTGCAGCAGGTACTAGACATGGATTAGCTTATGGTCCTTCGGGATTATGAGCACCGTGTAACATCTAAGGTATAGACTCGGGGCATTATAAAGAATCTATATAGAAGGTGTGGTATCTATTGGTAGTAAGGAGACTTTGGTGGAATTTTTTTGAGTTAGATATAGTTGACTTTGATTCATATTAGGAATGGATTGGTTTCACTCGTACTATGCATCCTTAGATTGTTGAAACTGTAGGGTTTTCTTTAAATTTCCTAATGAGCTTATTATAAGTAGGAGGGTCATTCCCTAGCTCTTAAGGGAAGGTTTATATCATATCTTAGAGCTTGGCGATTAATCTTCAAGAAGTTTCTTTATCACTTGGTTTTGGTTAAAGATTCTAATTTGGAAGGTCTTTCTTTGCATTTGGTTCTGATGGTGAATGAATTTCCTGAGGTCTTCCCTGATAACCTTCTTAGTGTTCCTCCTGATAGGGAGATTGAGTTTGGGATTGATCTTGTTTCGGACACTGGTCGAATTTCTATTCCCCTTTATAGAATGGTATCGACTGAGTTGAAAGGAGCTCAAGTAGTAACTCAAGGATCTTTTGGATAAGGGTTTGATCCATCCTAGTATATCATCGTGTGTCCTCGTAGGGTGCACCGATGTTGTTCATGCATAAGAAATATGGTTCCCTTAGAATGTGTATTGATTACTAACTATTGAATAAGGTGACAGTAAAGAATAAATACCGTCTTTTATGAATAGATGACTTTTTTGATCAGTTATAGAGTGCCAAATTCTTTTCCAAGATTGATCTTCAATTCAGGTATCATCAGTTTAAGATTAGGGAGGTGGATATCCCCAATATAACTTTTCGTACCCGGTATAGGCATTTCAAGTTCTTAGTGATGTCGTTTTGTTTGACCAATGCCCCAACGATAATCATAGATTTAATGAATATGGTCTTCGATCAGTTTCTGGAGTCATTCATCATTTTATTCATAGATGACATTTTGGTGTACTCTGAGAGTGAGGTGGATCATGCCAATCACCTCTGAGTTGTGTTACAGACTCTGAAAGAACAACAGTTGTATGCCAAATTTTCTAAATATGAGTTCTGGTTGAATGCTGTCAGTTTTATGGGTCATATCATTTCTAGTGAGGGGATCATGGTGGATCTACAAAAGGTTGCAGTAGTTAAGAAGTGGCCTAGACCCACGACTCCAATTGATATTCGAAGCTTCTTAGATTTAGCTGGTTTATAGGAGGCTCATAGAGAGATTTTCTTCAATAACTGCCCTGTTGACTAAGTTGTCTAAAAAAGGAAATGTTCCTGTAGTTTGATACTTGTAAGGGTAGTTTCAAGAAGCTGAAGGATAAGCTAACTTTGGCTCTAGTTTTGAATTTACCTGAAGGTATCGATGGGTTTGTGGTTTACTGTGATGCCAAGTTAGCTTGGGCTGTGTGTTGACACAGCATGGTATGGTGATAGCCTATGCCTCTAGACAGTTGAAGGTGCATGAGAGGAATTATTCAACTCATGATTTGGAGTTGCTGGTATTGGTATTTGCATTAGAAATATGGAATCACCATTTGAATAGGGTGTATTTGGATATCTTTTCCGATTAGGGTCCATTTGAACCTGAACCACGCCTCATACATAGATTCTGATTATTCTTTCCTAAACTTACAAATCTTATCCATAAGTTGCAACATCCTGGATGGAGGAAAGAACCGATTCAAGAATTTCATACGCAAATCATTCCATATAGTGACAAAGCCTCTAAGAAATTCCCCTAACCATAAAGGTGTTTCTCCTGTAAGTGAGAAGGGGAACAAACTTAGTATAAGTACTTCTTGATTTACCCTTGGAATGTTATACGAGCTGTAGATCTCAATAAAATTTACAAGGTGTATATTTGCATTATCTGCAGGCAAACCTGCAAATACACCCTTTAGATTTAAGAGCTGGATCATTGTGCTCTTGATGCTAAACTTAACGGCTTGGAGTAAAATAGGAAGGATAATGGCTTTAGTCTCTACTGTCTCAATGTATCCCAGATCTTCTTCATCATCTTCATATGGCTGCACATACTGATATACTAGAATCACTTGAGAACGGACACCTCTAGCTCTATTCTAATTTCCATCGAGTGCTAGTCGACGATTTACTTCTTGTCTCCGCTCAGCTAGCTCTGCCTCCCTAGCTACCCGCTGATCTTCTTCCATTTCCCCCTTCTCAATTTTATCTTGAGCTAAAATCTCAACAGTACTTGATCAACAATATGCTGAACTCCTTCAGGAGGAGGGAGAGGTACAACATCATGAACCTCTTTAGGAATAGTATCTCTTTTCGGTTCTGTCATTCTACTATATGTTTATAGAAACCTCTCTATATTCAAATTCACTGGGAGTAAGGGATTCCCTCTACTCCATGTGCTAGGCATACACCAGCATATACCCAACTAAGAATAAAAATAAAAAGAAAACCAAAAACTGCAATGACTTGAAATCACAAATCAACACTGTATTCCCGAACAACAGCACCAAAATTTGGTGACGTCCAAGCTACACCTCCTCTCACGAGATGATATGGTTACTGCCAAATATAGCAACCCAACAAAGGTTGGGTTCGAATTCCAAGGGAATACATGGAATTATGGCTCTCAGCTGTTGTAATCAACGGGAGGAACTGGAAAAGTAAATGAGGGGTTTTGAATATCAATGTTGAACAAGTAGAGAATATCAACGTTGGTTATCATCTATCATAAGTGAACACTAGGATTGTGTTCCCGTTGGATTCTCAACTCCATAGTCTTAATGTGCTTTGTTGAACCAACCCAAGACCTTATATGCAAAATCGATAAGTTATGTACCTTCTACAGTTTTTTGGACGAGAAGAAGGATTTCACCCTTTATCTTTTGAGTCTCAAGATGTCACCTTACTAACCTTTATCTTGGTCCTAGTTAACTATTAACTTTTGAGTCTCTTGTTATTAGATGAAATATAACTATCTTACTTAGATAAAACTTAGTAGCGTGGATCGGAAGTTAAACTCCAAATTACTGTTGCCATTATTTTTTCCTAGTCACTACTCCTCTTTTGGAGTAATTAGCAATAATATAGGAGGGATTCTAATATTTGCACCTGTTAAGAAAACTATTAAAGCAAAGATAATGCAATGCATGCATGGGTATCAGTTTAGAACAACAATAATACTTCCCCTACTTTGTCAATTCACCAGGGTTTCCACAACCCTAGCTAAGAACTTTTAACTGCTCATGCCTATGAAGCAATCAAAAACATTCATGATTGAAAACATAAGATGAAATCACAATAATCACAAGTAAAAACCTAAAACCGCAATTGAAATAATCAATTAAAATCAATACAAGATAATTCCAAGACTAAAATTGAATCTCAGTATCAAAATATTTTTGTAAGTATCAAGTGCGTAACTTCTACTAAAAAAACACCTAAGGGTTATTTATAGTACATGAGGAAACACTAAAATCAAAGCCTGAATGAAATAGGAGAAAAAAGGGTCGGTGGGTACTTATGGTCCCTACATACGCCTTGTTCCCCGGCACATGTGGTACATGCAGCCTGTAGGGTGGGTGCATGTAGTGACCGCATGTTCTCGGACCAAAAAATCCTGTAGGTCAGCTCTCGGGATTTTTGACTTCTGACACATGCTTTGCCCATATGCAGTCCACATGTGCTATATGTGGTCCGCATGTTGACTTAGCATGTGGTGGAAGTTATTTTTCAACTCTTCTTCAATTCACCCACATGCTTTGATCACGATCAATCCAGAAAGTGTCCCAAACATCCATAATTTCTCCCATAAGTAGCCAAAATAACCCTTTTTCATATTTTTCATGAACTTAGCATCCAAAACATGATTTTCTACAAAACATACCCAAAACGCATCATATCTAACAAAACAATCTCAGAAATTTACATGTTTTCATAATCTTAAGCGTTGAAAGTGCTATATTGCAATAGCACATCAAAGCATATGCAACCACCTTGTCATGATGCATCAACACATAACCGAGTCCCACTCGGCATGTATCACAATAGACAATAAAACCATCTATACCCTCGAGTATGGTCAAAACTAGAGCCAAAGTCAACATGTCCTTCAACTTCTCAAAGCTACCATCACAAACATCGGATGAGATAAACTTCACCTTCTTTTAGGTCGACATAGTCAATGGGGCAGCAATAGAAGAAAAGATTTCCATAAACTTTCTACAGTACCCGGCTAAATCTAAGAAGCTTTGAATATTAGTTGGAGTCGTGGGTTTAGGCCATTTTTTAACTACCTCAATCTTTTGTGTATCCACCATGATCCTCTTACTAGGCACAACATGACCCATAAAGTTAACAACATTCAACCACAACTTACACTTAGAAAACTTCGCATAGAACCACTGATCCTTGAGAGACTGCAACACTATGCCGAGGTAATCGACATGATTTGCCTCACTCTTGGAATACACCAAAATATCATTAATAAATACAATTATGAGCAAATTCAGGGACTAATAAAGTACCTAGTTCAAAGATCCATAAAGGCTGTTGGGGGCATTAGTCAAATCAAAAGACATGACCAAGAACTCAAAATAACCATACTGGGTTTGAAAAGCAGTCTTAGAGATATCCACCTCCCTAATATTCAGCTGATGAGAGACCAAATGAAGATCAATCTTAGAAAAATACTTAGCTCTATGTAGTAGGTCAAACAGATCATCAATCCTTAGAAGAGGGTACTTATTCTTCACAGTCACCTCATTCAACTGGTGGTAATCTATACACATTCGAAGGGACCTGATGTGTTATGGAAACACAACATTTTGATGCTTAAAATCATAAATTTTGTGGATACCTAGGTTATTTTAGTGGGTATGATGTACTTTTGAGTTTATTTGATGTAAAATAGGTCTACAATAGCGTTGGAATGAAAATAGAAGAAAAAGACCTAAAAAAACCAAGTATGATCAAGATATGAGTCGCCTCACGAGTTATAAAAATAGGATACAACTTGTATGATAACTCATAAGAACAATAGAACCAAAGACCCAAGCAAAATACTAAGTAAAGAAAAGATACGACTCAGATCTATGAGTCGTATACTAAGGATACGGGTCATGAACAATAGTCATGAGCATAACAGTGTCCAAAGATACAATTAGGAGTTAAAGTCCTAGAAAGATACGAGTCGAAACCTTGAGTACGACTTGTATAGTCAAATCATAAGAAAATCAATGTCCAATCTTGGAAAGAAGAAAACCCCAGGTGGATACAAGAGCAATACACGAGTCGTATGCTCATGTATGACTCATAAGCAGGAGTTGTATACAGATCAGAAAGTTGAAGCTTAAGGAGATGAAACACTAGAACGGATATGATAAGGAATGGTACGCTCGTATGATGCTGGTATGAGTTGAAGATTGAGTCATACTGAGTGCCAACATAACTTCACCTTTCATGTTTTTGTTAAGATTTTTATGTTATTTTGAGATGCGATAAATACCCTAGGGTTTACCTTTTATTAGGTTACATACTTTGACATTATTCTTACTATTTTTCATATACTTTGTAGTTATAATTGAGATCTTGGATTTTTATTCAATTCAAGACTTCAGAGATTATTCATCTTATTCTTGTGCATTAAATTACATGTTTTCTTCATTGATAATCTTGGATTCTTGCATAAACATGAGCAGCTAATCTCATTAACTAGGGATGTGGGAACCCTGATGGATAAGCTATGAAGAGAAAGTGTGATATTCATCTATTCTAGGGTTTATACATGTATCTTAATCTTATTCACAATAAATTAATATCATAATTACTGTAAAAGTTTGAGATAGCCTGTATTCACATTCATCTTCACTAGGAAGTTTGTGATTAGGAAAAAAAACTTAAGACAGTAATTTGAGATTTACTTCCACCTTATATTTTCCACCATCTCATCTAATCAATAGATCTCAAAAAGTGACACTAAGTTGAGGTCATATAAAAGAGAAATAAGGCGACACCCTAAGACTGAACCAGGAAAAGGTGAAATTTATCTTCACGTCCATAAGATGACTGATAATACATATCTTGCACACTTTACATTCAGAACTATAGAATACTATGGTTGATCATAAGAAATTTATGGTGTTAAGAGTCCAGGGGGAACATAAGCCTAGTGTTCGTCTTCTAATGTTTACAACTCAATAGCACTCAAGATTTGGTTACTACTTGCGATTAATACAAAATCCCCCTTTTTACTTTTCTGCATTACTCATCAAGCCTAGTAGCTGTTCACATCTTCCCTGTGGGTTTGACTCCAACCTAGTTGGGTTACTATATTTGGCATCGACCAAAGCATACTTTTAGGAAGTATCTTTTAGGCTACATTAGGACCCATCCTTCTTACGCACAAAGAACACGGGAAGACTCCATGGAGAAATACTAGGACAAATAAAACCCTGATCAAGAAGGACTTTTAACTGCTTCTTAATTTCTTTCAACTCAACTAGAGCCAATCTATTAGGAGAGACAAAGATAGGACGAGTATTCGAAAGAAGATAAATCCCAAAATCAATCTCCCTATCAGGAGGAACACATGAAAATCATCGGTGAATACTTCGAAAAACTTACAAAACACAAGGATAGAGATCAATGAAGGACCCTCTGAATTAGAATCTTTAACTTAGACCAAGTGATTTAGACACTACTTAGAAATCAACTTTCGGTATATAAGATAAGAAATGAACCTTTCATTAAGCACAAGGAACTACCTTCCCACTCAATTATCAGTTCATTCGGGAATTGGAAACTAACTTTTTGAGTCCTACAATCAAGAGATGTGTAGCCCGAGTACAACCAATCCATCCCCAAAATCATATCAAAATCTAACATGTCCAATTCTATCAGATCAACTAGCATATCCCTACCACAGATAGATACAATAAAACCCCTATAAACTCTTCTAGCCATAATAGATTTACCCACCAGGGTAGATATAAAGAAAGAATCAGGAATACACTCGGGATCCAAATAAAAATGAATAACTACATAATGGGTAACATAATAAAGGGTAGACCTAGGACCAAGCAGATAATATAAATAATGAAAGAAAAGTTTTAGCGTACTAGTAATAACATCAAGAGATGACTATGAGTCTTAATGGGTGGAAAGAACATATAGACGATTTCAACCAGTGCTGGAGCTAGAAGTAGTACCCTTTGGTGTTGGGGCTGAAGAAGCAACAACTGGGACATTATTTACTCTAGTATCAACATCACCTAAAGGACAGTATCTCTAAATGTTTCCAGGCTAACCATATCTGAAATACTTATTCCTCCTTTCATTGCAAAATCCATAATACAACTTTCCATAAAATCTATAAGGAGGATATGATGGAGCTGGTTGGGCCCCACTGGCCTCAGATTGGGCATGTTGTCCCTTAAACCCACTGTTGCTCTAAAAATAGCAATCATTAGATGGCTTAGGATATGGAGCACTAGTCATAGAATAGGAACCAAAATTGCCCCACTTCTTCTTAGACTATTTTGTACCATCTCTACCACTCTGCTGTGGACCTCTACCCTGATTTGACTACCAAAATTTCATACTCTACCTTTCACTCATCTCTACTTGCTTATTATTTTCCTCCTCAACCTTTTGTATATACACCACAAGCCTCAAAATATCTATGTCACTATTCGGCAAGGCGGCCTTGCATTCTAAAACATCAAGTCTCGAGACTAGATCGAACTAAAAATTTCTCATCTTATCTCTCATGCTAGACACTAGCTCAGGAATATAATGGTACAACTGATAAAATTTTAGGGCATACCCTTTCACAGTCATCCTACCCTATTTAAGATTCATAAACTCCTAGCTTTTGCTTCCCTCAACTTTTAAGGGAAGAAGCAATCAAGAAAGGTACCCAAAAAATCATCCCACAAAGCTAACTCAACATCATCACCCTTAGACTGATCCCACTCCTCATACCACTAATACGCCATATCTTTCAGCTGATATACGGTAAATTCCATACCTTCTACATCAGTAGCATGCATCATACAAAAATCTTCTCCATCTTATCTATGAAACCTTTAGGATTTTCCTTAACCTTAGAGAAAATAAAGGTTAGCGAATTAAGGCTCATAAACTGCCCAACTCAAGTATCAGAAGAAATCACTGCAGCTCTAGTAGGACCCGACTGAGATATCATCGGCTGGGTCAACAGATCTATAGAATGGCAAAACTTAACAATAGAAATATTTCCTTGGGGTGGTAGGGCCTGATCATTATCCGCTTAAGGGTCCCTAGGAGAACTAGTAGGGCTTGGTGAAACTCCACATAGAGTAGTACAATCAAGAGTTAGAGCCCTACACTAGGTCTGAACTCAATAAGTAGTACGAGATCCTTCAATATTGTCCTAAGATGGGATAGAAGAGTTTCCAAGAACATCTAAAAAGTGAACATAAAGGAATTAGTAGAGATTTCAACACCCTAGACTCTACAACCAAAAATTCTAGGGTGTTATTATAAGGAGTCATTGTCACAGACTTGATTTCTTGGTTTCTTACTATTGTGACAATGGGTCCACTTCACGACTCATTTAGACTGATAACCAGTCATGTGATGGAATCATCATCACTCGAATAAAATTTTTGTTCCCTCACTGCCGTGACAATGAGTCTTTACTATGACTTATTGTGTCTGACAATGAGTCATTGCCAGGGTCATTGTCACTGGAAGTTTGACAGTTCCTGAGTCAATTTGCCATAACTTTTTACTATGATGTTGGATTAAGGCAAGTCTGGTGGCATTGGAAAGCTAATTAAATGAACTATATTTTTGGTGGGTCTAGATCTAAAAAACTTGGGGTGTTAAAATATCTTACCCTTGGGATCATTCACCCCCAAATGAAATGCCTAAGCTGAATTACTTAGGGAAAAGCTAAAATTTTGCATTGAACACTTATGTGTTGAACCATGAGTTGATATCTAAATCTAGGACTGATGCATGGGCTAAACTAAACTCATGAATGGATGCTATGACACGAAAATAGCTAGAAGTCTTGAGATAGAAATGAAAAAAAATAATAATTAAGGGAATTAATACCTCAAGATGGGACTGAGTTCGAAGCAAAAAAATGGGGGTACTTGGCCATCATATCTACTTCTACTCCCAAGTAGCTTTCTTAATTGGTTGATTTCTCCATAGAACCTTTGCCAAGGAGACCTCTTTATTCCTGAACCTACAAATTTGATGATCAAGGATCTTAATAGGGATCTCTTCATAGGAGAGGTGATATTTCATGCCCACACTCTCTATAGGAATGAATAATGATGGCTCACCAATGCATTCCTTCAATAAGAAAACATGGAAGACTGATGTACTGATGCTAAACCTGTAGGCAATTCCAACTCATTGGCTACCTTACCATATCGACTCAAAATATTATAAGGGACAACATAACGAGGACTGATCATTTATTCTTACCAAACCTCTTTACCCCTATTATGGGAAAAAGCATAAAATAAACAAAATCACCAATATCAAACTTAAGCTCATTTTTCATTACATCTACATAAGGTTTGTCATAACTCTGAGCAGTTTTCAACCTTTCTCTAATAAGCTAAACTTGTTCCATCACCTTATTCATTGAATATAGCCCTATCAAAGTATCTTCACCTAACTCAAACTAACCAATAAGAGATATACACCTCCTACGATAAAGAGCCTCAAATGGGGCTATCTAAATACTGGTTTGATAGTTGTTATTATAAGAAAAGTCAATCAAAGATAAGTGATCTTCCCAGTTACCCTTAAAATCAACCACACCTACGCTTAATATGTCCTCTAAGGATCTAATAGTCATCTTTTCCTGACCGTCTATCTGTGGGTAAAAAGTTGTACTAAGGTAAACTTTGGTACCAAGACCCTTCTGAAGAGTTTTCCAATATTGAGAGGTAAACTGGGTAACTTTATTTGAAAGAATTGTTAAAGGGATTCCATGAAATTTCACCAACTCCCTAACATAGAGTTTAGAATAATCTTTAAATTTGAACTATTAACTGGCAAGAAATAAGCTAACATAGTCATTCAATCCATGATAAACCAAATAGAATCATGCTGTTGAAGAGCACAAGGAAACCCTATAATAAAGTCCATATTCATTGCTACCTACTTCTAAGTAGAAATGCTGAATTATTGAAGCATACCTCTAGGCCTCAGGTGATCAATCTTAACCTGTAGACATTTCAAACACTTAGCCACAAATTCTGCAATATCCTTCTTCATGCCATTCCACCAATAAACTTTCCCTAAATCAAGATACATCTTAGTGGATTATGAGTGATAGAATATCAAAAATTATGAGCTTCTGCTAACATTCGCTGCCTTAAGTCACCCATATCCAAAACACATAATCTGCCTTGACAGTAAAGAACACCATCTCCTCCTTAGGAGAAAACCTCAACTTTCTAATTTCGAACCGCCTCTTTCAACTTAAGCAAAATAAGATCACTATATTACTTTTACTTCGCCTTAATAACCAGTGAAGAATCTGAACCATTCTAAACCCAGACACTACCTTCGATTAAATAAACAAACCAAACTCCTAACCTAGAAAGCTAATGAACCTCATAAACTAACTCTTTCTTATCATCCTCAACGTGTGCAACACTCCCCATAGATAATCTTCTAAAGGAATTAGCCATAATATTTTCCATACTTGGATAGTACAAGACACTCATATCATAGTCTTTCATCAACTCTTGCCACCTTCTCTAATAAAGATTTAGATATTTTTTTATGAATGCATACTAAAGACTCTTGTATTCAGTGAACACATCGACATGAACCCCATAAAAATAATGCCTCCAAATATTTAAGGCAAAGACAACTGCTATAACACCTCAGATTTTTGGTCCTTAATTTTTTTTTTCAAATTTTATCCTTACTATCCTTACTATGACTCACCCCATGAGTCGGAGAGTGTCTTGAAGGTTCAAGTGACCCTATTAGTAAGGTATACAGTGAATGGTGTTTGATTTACTGTCCTAGGTATGACTATAAAGATCCTTGATGAGTCATTAGGATAGAATTATAACTTAATTAGAAATTAAGTGGCTTAGTTTTGCTCTGCTCTGAGTATAGGTATCTTACTATGAGTTGTAAGGTAATGTTATGAGTCATTTGGTGTAAATTGAAGGGTTTTTAGTGATTACCTAATTGGGTTCTTTGTTGACTACAACTGGACCCTATGAGTCGTATGGTCCTATGATGAGTGGTACTATTTAAGTTGTAGAGTCAACAGTGTATGGGTATCATGGGAACTGTCTTGGTTATGACTCAGGGTAATAAGTCATAATAAGTCTATATAAGTTGTATAGTGACTTGTAGTCACCGATGACTAAAATTCTAGCTTTTAGTTTTAGGGCATTTTGGACAATTCCTCTCTTAACCAATTAAAACCCCACACCCATAAAGTACTTAAGGGGGTTTTATTTTATCCTTAATGTACTTAAACTCTTCAAAATCTCTTTTGAATTCTCTCAAGTAGGCATACTTAGGGTTTCTAAGAAATAGGTCACCCAAGGGTTCAAGGGTTGGATTCTTTTCATAAAACTTTGTATTTCAAGTATGTTATTCTTCCCTCATTTTTAATTTGGTAAAATCCTATATTTTAAAGTATTGTTCATGAGATAGTGATGTTGTTTTTGAAACAAAGGTTGGGAGTTTTGAATGCTTGTGGTTGAATAGTGTTTTCCTAGGGTTTACAAATGGTTATTCAAGCTTTACTTATGGTTTTGAACTTATAGGTGTATGATTATAGTGAATGAACTAGGGAATTGTGAATTTCCCCAAAACTTGTGACTTTTAAAATAGTTATGAACCCCACCCCATATTGTGAAATTCTTTTTAATTATGAGAAATATGGGAATTTGTAAAATTGACCCAAGGGGGTTGTGAATTCCTCGAAGTGATGTAATTATTTTGGCATGTTGTTATCATATTGAAAGTGTAGTTTGTATGATGATACAAACAATGTATGCCTAAGTGTGTATTGTGGTTCAATGAATGGGATTATGTGATAAATATTTTTAATTGGGCTTTAATGAGGGTTCTGTAGATGAGTTATTAAAGTGGAGGTCCGAGTGACCGATACTAGAAACTACAATTATAGATGCAAGAGTCTAATTAAATAGGGAGGTTTGTGTCCTCCTTATTGTTATCACATGATTGGGAGGTTCGAGTTCCCCATTTATTATTTCATAATCGGGTGCTTAAGTCACCTTAGTATATGATTAAGAGGTTTGAGTCCCCTGTATATATATAATATTATTCTCTAATTCGTGTGACTACACGCACTGGGGCTTGACCAGGGGGTGAGATATAGGGCCCATATAGCCCATGGGTACATGTTAAGATAGTTGAGCTACACAATCCAGGCTAAAGTTTTAAAGTGAATGGTAATCCTTATTCCCTATCTCGGCAAGTGAAGTATATATGTATATGCATTAGATTACGTACCTTGGTTTTGAATTATTTTGAACTGTTGATCATGACATTATGTTATCCTTATCCCAAAGTTACATACTATCACTCACCCCGTTAACTATCTTTGGATGGTGTATCCCCAAGTGATGCAGGAACTGCTCATACTTTTACTTATACCGCTCAATTATTAGTATTTAGGATCAGCTCATGAGTTGACATTGAAGTGGTGATATTCTATACATGGGAAGTCTACATTTCATGTTTTGGTCTCTTATATCATAAAATGTTTAGACTTATTTTTGCTATAGTTAAGGGCATGTCCCAATACTTTATTGATATTTATTTTAGTAGAGGCTTTTTTGGACTACTATTGATTTTGGGCGGTGTTGGTCAGTTGTTTTTCCAGTCACCATTCATTAGTTGTAGACTTATTTTAAATTTCCTTAAGCTTATTGCATGCTATCTTTTTATATGTTCAAAATTCTTCTGATATTAGGGAATGTTGTGTTTGGTTTATTTAGGTATAGGGGGTGATCTCCAGTCCACGTGGTACTTGAGGTATCCATCTCAGCCAGGCCCTGGTTTGGTTCTTGACAAAGATAGTATCAGATCCTAGGTTTTGTATCATTGGTTATCCAACAAAGCCATGTCATGTATAGTCTCAATTTTGGGTGTGTAGCATGCCATACTTAGGAGGGAGAGGCTACGAGGCACTTAGAAATATTTCCCTTTTCTTGTTGTTCTATGTCGAGCTTTGGAGTTTAAGGTCTTGAATCTTTGTAATACCTATTTTTTTACCTTTTATATCATGCCTTCAGGAAGATCCAGTGTCTGTGGGAACTCTTTTGACCCATCTAAGGACAATGTGGGATGAGCTCTTTCTACTCCAGGAGTTCAAACCTGGTCTAGGGTTGCTTCTTCTAATTGCCCTGATGGTTCTCTGCTGGTTCCCCCTATACCTCTTCAGGCACCTTAAGATGACGTGTTTAATGGTGACTTTAGCCAGTCGATTAGTTTGCTTACCTAGATGGTGGCCTTCCAGACTGAGGGTGTTGCTTCAATTGCTTTATCCTCCGAGGCCACTAGAGTTAACCAACTTATTAGGTTGAGTCCTCCTACTTTTATTGGTTCTAAAGTTAAGAAAGATCCTCAAAACTTTATTGATGAGATGGAAAAGATCTTTCATGTGATACATACCACTAATGTAGAGGATGAAGAGTTTATAGCTTATTAGTTAAAAGATATAGCATACGAATGGTATAATAAGTGGGACCAGTCTAGGGGAGATGATACTGAGTCCGCTTTATGAGATAATTTCTCTCTACCTTTCTTGATCTTTTATTTTTTAAGGAGTTAAGGGAGGCAAACACTAAGGAATTTATAAATCTGAAGTAAGGTAGGATATCAGTAAAGGAGTATGCCTTGAAGTTTCATCAACTACTGCATTATGCTCCTGAGTTGGTGTATAGTATGAGGACTAGAATGAGAAAATTTAACTTTGGGTTATCCTATGAGTTGATCTTGGGAAGAAAGGCTGCCTTATTAAACAAGGATATGGATATCTCTAGATTTGTGGCGTATATGCAACAAGTAGAAGAAGAAGAAAAGAAGCAAGCAAAGATGAGTGAAAGACAGAGTAAGAGTTCTATTCAAATTATAGTGGAGGTCAGCAGCAAAGTGCTAGATACGGTGGGAAATGGTCTAAGAAAGAGTGGGGAACTTCTAATTCCTACTCTAAGGCTAGTGCTCCTTATCCTAAGACGTTGGGTGATCGTCATTCTTAGTATAATAGTAGGTTTAGAGCACCAGAAGCCCACCTAAGGCTAGTTGGGCTTAGTCCTCTCCATCGTATCCTTCTTATAGATTTTATGGTCAGGTGCATTGTGGTTTTTGTGAAAAAAAAAGGAATAAGTTCTTTAAATATGGTCAGATTGGTCATATGCATAGGGATTGTCCTTCTAAGATTTATTCTGGGGAAAATACAATTTTTGTTGCTACTTTATCTTCTCTTGAACCAAAGGGTGCTACTTCTGCTTCTGGCTCTGGCACTAGTTAGAACCGTCTGGATGTGCTTGCCACTTATCATGATTTTGAGGTATCCCTTGATATTTTTATTGGTGTGCTCAAACTCTTTTCTCATGATGTATATTGTCTACTTGATCCAGGGTATACTCTCTCTCTTATGTGAACCCACATATGGCTATCCGTTTTGGTTTTGATCTTAAATATATTTTGGACCCTTTCTCTGTGTCCACTTAAGTGTGTGATTCTTTTATGGCTAGAAAGGTATATAGGGATTATGTGATGTCGGTCTATGGTAGAATGACCTTGGTAGATCAAATAGAGTTGGACATGTTAGACTTTGGTGTGATTTTGGGGATGGATTAGTTGTATTCGCTTTATGCATCCCTTGATTGTCGGACCCAAAGGGTCAGTTTCCATTTCCTAAATAAATCAGTAATTGAGTGGGAAGGTAGATCCCTAGTGCCCCAGGAAAGGTTCATTTTGTATCTTAGAGCCCAAAATTTCATTTCTAAAGGGTGCCTCTATCACTAAATGCATGTTAAGGATTACAGATCCGAAGGTCCTTCTTTGCAGACTGTCTCGATGGTCTATAGATTTCTTGAGTTGTTTCCTTATGATCTTCTTTGTGTTTTTCCTGATAAAGAAATTGATTTTGCGACTGATCTTCTTTCGGACGCTCGTCCTATTTCTATTCCTCCTTATAAAATGGCTCCATCTGAGTTGAAAAAACTGAAGGAGTAGTTGAAAGATCTTCTTGACAAGGGTTTTATCCACCCTAGTGTGTCTTCGTGGGGTGCTGCTGCTCTTTTCATGCGTAAGAAGGATTGTTCACTTTGAATGTGTATTGATTAACACTAATTGTATAAGTTGATCTTGAAGAATAAGTACTTGCTTTAAAGGATTGATGATCTGTTCGATCAGCTTTAGGGTACTAAGTTCTTTCCTAAGATTGATATTTGATTAGGTTACCATCAGTTAAAGATTACGGAGGTTGATATCCCAAAGATTGCTATCAAAATACGGTATGGTCACTTTAAGTTTTTGGTGATGACCTTCAATTTGACTAATGCCTCAACAATATTTATGAATTTTATGATTTGGGTCTTCCCGTCAGTTCTTGGATTTGTTCGTGATTGTCTTTATTGATGATATTTTGGTATATTAAAAGAGTAAGGTAGATCATGCTGATCACCTAGACCTTGTGTTGTATACCCTTAAGGAGCAACAGTTGTATGTAAAAAATTTTATGTATGATTTCTGGTTAAATGTTGTGATCTCTCTAGGTCATGTTATTTCTAGTGAAAGTATCATGGTAGATCTACCAAAAGATGTGGTGGTTAAGAAGTTACCTAGACACATGACTCCATCTGACATTCAGAGCTTCTTAGGTTTAGTCAGCTATTATAGAAGGTTTGTGGAAAGTTTCTCTTCTATTATTTCCCCATTGTCTAAGTTGACATAAAGGAAGGTAAAATTCTTATGGTCTGATGCTTGCAAGAGTAGGTTCGAGAAGCTGAAGGATAAGTTGACTTCAGCTTTGGTCTTGACTTTGCTTGAGGGAACTGATGGTTTTGTTGTCTATTGTGATGCATCCTGGATGGGACTGGCCTATGTGTTGATATAGAATGGCAAGGTGGTTGCTTATGCTTCTAGGTAGTTGAAGGCTCATGAGAAGAATTATCTAATTCCTAATTTGGAATCATTAGCGGTGGTTTTTGCATTAAAGATTTGGCAGCATAATTTATATAGGATCCATGTTGATATTTATTTAGATCATAAGAGCCTGCAATACGTGTTCACTCATAAGGAGTCTCAGGCAAAGAAGATCTCTTGAGTTGCTCAAGGACTATCATATGATTCTTCACTATCATTCAAGTAAAACTAATGTGGTTACTGATGCTTTTAGCAGGTTGTCCATGGGAAGCTTATCTCATATGGATGAGGATAAGAGAGATTTAGTGAAGGATATTCACCATTTAGATAATCTTAGAGTTCGCCGCTTGGATTTCAAAAAAGGTGGTGTTATTGTTCAAGATGTAGCAAAGTGATCTCTTGTGCTAAGGTAAAGGTGAAGAAAATATTGAATCCTATATTGACACAAAGAAAGAATAATATAGGTTGGTAGAAGGTTATGATTTTTGAGATTGGTGGTGATGGTATGTTGAGCTACAAAGATAGATTATGTGTTCCCGATGTTGATATGTTGGGAGGAAGAATTTTGGCAGAAGATTAGAAGTCACATTATATTAATTATCCTGGTTTGACAAAATGTATCATGATCTTAAGGACATTTATTGGTGGAATAATAGGATACGAGATGTGTCCAATTTTGTAGTTAAGTGCATGGTATGTCACCAAGTAAAGGTAGAGCACTTGAGGCCGGTGGGTTGACTCAAGAGATTGATCTGCCGGTGTGGAAATAAGAGATAACTAATATGGATTTTGTTACTGATTTTCCATGGTCTCACCGGCAATTTGATTCGATTTAGGTCATTGTGGATCTGATGGCTAAGTCTGTTCACTTCTTGCCAGTAGGGACTAATTTCTCTTCCAAGGATTATGCCAGGTTTTTCATTGAGAAGATCGTGAAGTTGCATAACACTCCAGTCTCCATCTTATATGATCGGAGTACTCGATTCTCATTTTAATTTTATAGGTCTTTCCTGTAAGGTTTAGGGACTAAGGTAATCTTTAATACTGCTTTCCACCCGCAAAGGAATGGGCAAGAAAAAAGGACAATTTAGGTCTTTGAGATATGGTTCGAGCTTGTGTATTTGATTTTAGTGGTAGCGGGGTTGACCACTTACCTCTCATAGAATTATCCTACAACAATAGTTATTACTCTAGCATCGGTATGGCTCTGTTTGAGGCCTTATATAGTAAAAGGTAAAGGTCTCTTATTGGCGTTTTGACATTGGTGAAAAGATGTTGTTTGGTAGTTATTTGGTTTACCAAGCCATGAAGAAGGTGAAGGTAATTTGGGATAGACTTTAAGCCACCCAAAGTGGACAAAAATCCTACGCGGATGTGAGTCGAAGGGAGTTCGAGTTCAGTGTTGGTGATTACGTGTTGTTAAATGTATCTGCCATAAAGGAAGTGATGCGGTTTGGTAAGAAAGGAAAGCTCAGTCCCCATTATATTGGTCCATACTTAGTTTTGAAGAGGGTTGGTAATGTTGCATAAGAATTGGTGTTGCCTCCTAGTTTAAGTTCCATTCATCCGATGTTCATGTTTTGATTTTAAGAAAATGCGTGGGTGATCCTTCATTGGTTGTTCCTTTCAAGGAGGTGGGTATTTTGGATTCCTTATCCTATGAGAAAGTCGAGGTTAAGATTTTGGATTGGCAAGTTGTAACACCCCAACTTAGGATAAGGAGTCCCAAATTGGCAAAACATATGAGGGATGCTGGGTATATAAGCAAGCAAGCCTTACTCCCTAGTAACGCCTTTTAAAGCAGTGTGGGCCTGAGCCCAAATAAGATAATATCACTAGTGGGTTAGGAAGTTACAAAGGTGTATCGGGCCTTAAAAGTTTGGGATATCCGTTGCGGCCAGGGCACTAGTTGGGTCGTGACAGAATAGTATCAAAGCCGCTTCTATGTCAGGCCTGTTGAGGTGGGCCAAAGTTCAAACTGAGTTTAGGAAAATCCCAGTAAGGCAAAGAAAACCTCAGTCCTGAGTCTAGGAAAATCCCATTCGATAGGGTAAAACCTCAGCGAGGACGCTAAGTCCATAAGGGGGTGTATGTAACACCCCAACTTAGGATAAGGAGTCCTACATCAATAAAATATAGGAGAGATGCTGGGTATATTAGCAAGAAAGACTTACTCCCTATTGATGCATTTTAAAGATGTTTAGGCCTGGGCCCAAAGTGGATAATATCACTAGTTAGTTGGGGTGTTACAGGGGTCTCTCGGGCCTTGATGGTTCAGGATGCCCATTGCAGCCAAGGCCCCAGCTCAGGTCGTAATAAAAATTCGGCGGTTGTGGACAAACAATGTGGTTTCTGTAAAGGTCCTTTAGAGGAATCAAAAGGTTGAAGAAGCTACTTGGGAAGCCGAAGAGGACATGAAGTCCCAGTATCTGTTCTTGTTTCCCATTCAGGATAATCGTGCTTGAGGTATGAGTATTCCTAACTTTTTTGTTTTCTATCCTTGCTATAGAAAATTGTGATTTCCTTTGTATCTTTGTTTTTTTTCTTTGTTAAAGGTAAGTGTGGTGGTATTTGGAGTAAAATCATGCTAATAAATGCCTTGTACTGTTATTCAAGGATGAATGATCCTAAGGGGGGAGTATGTAACACCCTAGGTTTTTGGTCCTTGAAAATTTTCTGAAATTTTATCCTCACTGTCTTGACCCTATGAGTCGTAGGATGTCTTGACGAATCAAGTGATCCTAGTCATAAGATGTCTAGTGGATAGTGTTTCAGTTACTGTTCAGGGTAAGACTTGGGTCTTATGATGAGTGGTACTAGTTGAGTCATAGGGTCAATAGTGTGTGGGTATCATGGGAATTGTCTTGGTTATAACTTAGGGTGACGAGTCATGATGAGTCTATATGAGTTATTATAACGCCCCAAAAGTTTCCAAGCTAAAATTTGTCCCTAAAAGTATCAAGTATGGGCTTCTAGAGTGAAT
This sequence comes from Capsicum annuum, assembly GCF_002878395.1. NCBI lineage: Eukaryota > Viridiplantae > Streptophyta > Magnoliopsida > Solanales > Solanaceae > Capsicum > Capsicum annuum. The sequence goes on along the minus strand of NC_061112.1, from coordinate 8,391,289 downwards.
TATACTCAACTCCCTATGGAATTCTTTAAATTTTAAATTTTCATTACATAGTTGACTGAATAAGCTTTCCATTGATATAAGATTCGTACAAAACCGACACCCGGTGAGGGAGTTATGGCTATTTTATGTGCTAGTCATAAAACATCATCATTCAAGTGTTTAGCGCGTCACGGAGGATCCTAATTTTGCATTCGTCAATTTCTAGTGAGACTCCGCGATTATGGTGCATCGCGGAGTGAGACAATTTCCTAATTGGCAATTTCCAGTGAGCCACCGCGATTGTGGCGCGTCGCGGTGGCCCATAAAATCGGGCACAAGTTATATTTTTACTCCATCTCATTAAGGGTAAAAATGGTACTTCTCCAACGCCTTATCATCTCTAACACGGGATTTAATCCCAAGAACAGCAAAGTAAGTTTATTTTCATCAAAATCTCTCAAGAAACTCCATTAGGGTTTCAGGTTAAAAATCCTCATAGCTCAAGATTTAACCGTGGGTTTTATAAGATAATTGGAGATTTGGAATCCTCGCATCGTAGGCTCCAAGAATCATCCATTTACTTTCTAAAATAAAGGTACGTGGGGTTGTCCCAAATTTCATGGGCATAATTTTTGAAAAGAATTTACGTAAGAACTTACTATCTATACGTATACATATGTTTTTACAAGTGGGTTTTGCTTTAATATCAATAACATGTTTTGTGATATGGTTTTGAAAGAATTATTGAAATATCATGGGGTTGTTGGTTTGCATATTTTCAATTGTTGAATTATGAACGTGTGATCTGAATTTTGAAAAAGTGCAATGTATATGAATTGTGAATTCTTTAAATCCCCCATGATAATGTTTTATACCCCACACTATACTTGTGTTAAACCATTGAGAGCATGAGTTTTTTCAATTGACATGATATTATTCATAAATGATAAAGTTTCTTAAAACCATTACATGTTGAGAACTATGGCGCATGTGTTTGATGTGTGTGAAAGTTTTATATATGTGCATTTTGTAAATGGCATGAAAAGTTGGAGAATTGATGTGGTACTATGACTTACAAGTCAATGGTATGATGATACCATATAAATGTATGCCATGACAGATTTAGAGTTTGATTTAAGAGAGTTAGATGGTTACCCGAAGAAAGTATGAGTTGGAAGACTCTATGCTAGAAACCGTGATTTGCCGACACGGGATTATGGTACTATGCTTTGTGATCTTGTGTACCTTGATTCATGTCATCCCAAATTGGGACTGTGGTTAGGTGCCTTGTTTTGTGATCTTATGCACTACCATGACATGTTGACTTGATTAGGGATTTTGGCACCTTGCTGTGTGATCTTGTGTGTCCCCTTATAGATACTCCAATCCTTACGGCAAACTTGTATTGGGGGCTTGGCCTCTGAGTCAAGGGTAGATTCCATATAGCCCATGGAATTACAGATTGTAGGGTGTACCATCTAGATAAAAAGTAAGACAAAGAGTGAGTCATGGCTTCAAAGAAATGTTTCAAAGTTTTTAAAATGACCATGTGCTTTCTTACTATATGATATGTTTATGAACTGTCTTAAATTTCTCTCATATATGTTGATTAAAAGTGACTATTTTGGATTAGCTCTGTGTACCAGTACATCTGTAGTGACCCCCTCCCCCTCTAACCTCGCTGGTTCTGAGGCATAGTCTAGGGGTCAAGATAAGCAGTAGATAATTTAGACAGCAGAAGAGATTGTGCAGTGGTGAGCCTTCTATATCGGAAGGCCTAATGTCTTACAGATATTCATCATTCTGTAGTTTTGGTCTACTGGGGGCCTTGTCCCAGACTTCAGATAGTATTGTTTTGAGATTTAGTAGAGATTTCGCAGGCTGAGTCAGATGTTATTTAGATATTGTTGGAGTTTTCCTTCATTGTTAAATTAATTTCAGAGTGTGACCATGTTTCTATATTCGATTTATAACTCCGCATTTTTATTTTATTATATGAATGTTGTGCATGATTGCCAAATAGAGTGGGACATCCGAGCCTTCATGGGTCGGATATCTGTCACGGCTAGGCCCTAGTACGGGTTGTGATAGTCGTATTGTGACCCGTAGTCACTGACAACTAAAATTCCAGCTTTTAATTTGAGGGCATTTCGGATAATTCACCTCTTACCCAATTATAACCCCACGTCCATAAAGCACTTAAGGGGGTTATATTTTATCCTTAATGTACTCAAACCCTTCAAAAGATCTTTCAAATTCTCCCAAGTAGCCATACTTAGGGTTTCTAAGAAGTATGTCATCCAAGGGCTCAAGGGTTGGATTCTTTTCATAAAACTTGGTATTTCAATCATGTTACTCTTCCCTCATTGTTAATTTGTTAAAAACATATGTTTTAAAGTATTGTTTCATGAGATATTGACGTTGGTTTTGAAACAAAGGCTGAGGTTTTTGAATGCTTGTGGTTGAATAATGTTTTCCCATGGTTTACAAATGATTATCCATGCTTTAATTGTGGTTTTGAACTTGTGGGTGCATGGGTATGGTGAATGAACTAGAGAATAGTAATTTTCCCTAAAACTTTTGACTTTTAAAGTGGTTATGACCCCAACCCCATATTGTGAAATTGATTTTAATTATTAGAAATGTGGGAATTTGTAAAATTAAACCAAGGGGGTTCTAAATTCCCCCAAGTGATGTAATTGTTTTGGCATGTTGTTAGTACCTTGCTAGTGTAGTTGGTACGAAGATACGAATAATGTATGCCGAAGTGTGTATTGTGGTTCAATAAATAGGATTGTGTAATAAATGTTTTTAATTGGGCTTTAATAGGGGTAGTGTAGCTGAGTCGTGAAAGTAGAGGTTCGAGTGACGACGCGTGAGTCTACTTGACAAGAGAGGTTCGAGTTGCCCTCTTTATTATTACATGATTAGGAGGCGAGTCCCATGTATATCATTTCATGATCGGGAGCTTAAGTCACCTTAGTATATGATTGGGAGGTTCAAGTCCCTCGTATATATATATATATATATATATATATATATGAGATTATTCTCCGAGCCTGACCAGGGGGTGAGATCTGGGGCCTAAATAGCCCATGGGTACATGTTATGATAGTTGAGCTACACAATCCATGATAAAGTTTTAAAGTGCATGTTAAGCCTTGTTCCCTATCCCGACATGTGAAGTATATATGTATATGCATTTGATTATGTTTGTTTATTTTGAGTGATTTTGAACAATTGATCATGACATTATGTTATCCTTATCCTTGAGTTATATGCTAGTGTTCACCCTACTAACCATTTTTGGATGTTGTATCCTAATGCAATGTAGGAACTGCTAATACTTCTACTTCTCCCGCTCAATGATTAGGATTTAGGATCATCTCGTGAGTTGACATTAAAGTGGTAAGATTCCATACATCGAAAATCTACATCTCATGTTTTGGTATGTTATGTCACAGGCTAACTAGACTTGTTTTGGCTATAGTTCAGGTCATATCCCGACACTTTTTTGATATTCAGTTTTAGTAGAGGCTTTATTAGGGCTAATGTTGATTTTGAGGGGTGTCCATCATTATTTGGTCGGTCATCAGGCGTAGGTTATAGACGAGTTTTAAATTTCCTTAAGCTTGTAGCATGCTATCTTATTATATGTTTAGAATTATTCTGATATTAGGGTATGTTGTTCATGGTTTGGTTAGGTTCAGGGGGTCATCTCCGATCCACATGGGAATTGAGGTACCTGTCATAGCTAAGCCCTTGTTTGGGTCATGACAACTACTGCCAACTTAAGATAATGCATTGGGTAGTTCTTATCAGGAGGATTGAGTTGTCATGACAACTTTGTCCTTTCTGTATCGACACACAACCCATATCAACTTTGGAAGTATCACAATATACCAAAAAACCATCTGGATCATCAGGTAGAGTCAAAACTAGAACGGAGGTGAGTCGAGTCTTCAAATCCTGAAAACTCTTCTTGTAAGAATCTGACCACTGGAATTTGACTTTCTTTTGAGTCATTCTGGACATGGGAAAAGCAATAGAGGAAAATCCTTCAAAAAATCATCTGTAGTAATCAACTAAACCTTGGAAACTCCTAATATCTGATGAAGAGATAGGTCTAGGCTAGTTCATTACTACTTCGATCTTTTGAGTATCAACTAGAATGCCTTCGCTGAAAATAATATGACCAAGGAATACCACTAATTTCAACCAAAATTCACACTTACTGAACTTAGCGAATAAATGGTGATCCTTAAGAGTCTGCAAGACAATCCTCAAATGGTCTACGTTTTCATCCTCACTTTTAGATTAAACGAGGATGTCATTTATGAAGACTATAACGAACATGTCTAAGTACTAGTTGAACAACCTATTTATCAAGTCTATAAAAACTCCAGAGCATTCGTTAGTCAAAAAGACATAAATACAAATTCAAAGTGACCAGATTGAGTTCTAAAAGCTGTTTTCTGAATATAACATCCTCTGACTCTAAGATGATGATAGCCGGATTTGAAGTATATTATAGAAAAACAATTAGCACCCTGAATTTGGTTGAACAAGTCATCAGTAATGGGGATGGGATTATTATGACTGTGCCTTTGTTCATTTAACGATAGTCAATGCACATTCGGAGAGAACTATCTTTCTTGTTCACAAACAGAATTAGATCACCCCATAGAGACACTAGGCCTGATAAAACACTTGTCTAAGATATCTTTCAATTGTTTCTTCAATTCCTTAATCTCGGTTGAAGCCATTCTATAAGGTGGAATAGAAATAGGTTGGGTATCTGGAAAGAGATCTATTCCAAAATCAATTTACTACTCGGTGGGAACTCCAGACAAATCTTTAGGAAATACTTTTGGAAATTGAATTACTATCGAAACTAACTCAAGACTTGGGATTTTAGACCTTGATTCCTTGACTCAAACAAGATAATAGATGCACCCTTTGGAAATCATTTTTCTTGTCTTAAGGAAAGATACACACCGACCAATAGGCATTGAGGTACTACCCTTCTACTCTACGACTGGCTTAATTTGAAACTGAAATTGGACTACTCTGGTTCTAAAATCAACTGTAAAACCCCAAAATTTCTATCCCAAGATGTCACACGGTGCTTAGGGCTACACATAGCCCCAAGCTAACCCTCGGAGCCAGACACTACCTCAAGGAACTCAATTCAACAATAGTCATGCACAACAAAGAGATATACCACATCGGATTCAAGAGAAATACTGGATAATACTAGACTGTACAACTAAAATATATTGAATGTCTCTACATACCAACCCTCTAGTCTAACAAAGCCTCTATACATCAAAATCAAGGAGCCATTGGGACAAAACCCTAGCTGACTCAAACAGTACTGAAAGCCATAACAATAGAACGATATCACAAAAAATATAGACACAGTCCTCGAACCATGAGGACTCACCACTGAGGGAACGTAGTTGAGGCACTCAAATATTACTAGCGCGGCAGCGGCTGAGTACCTGAACCTACAATACAAGAAATGTAGCCAATAGAAAAATATGTGGGTCAGCACTTTGGAATGTACTGAGTATGTGGGGCTGCATGCAACAATGCAAATATCATCATCAATTTCATAAAAATATGCATATGTACAATTATGGCTCACTTGTCTTGAGTTAGATTGAAACATACTTTTCATGCTCTCATAGTAAATAAATCATATGATAAAAACCTCATAAATCATCATAAATAACTCAACTCTTCAACTAAAGATTTGGAGTGACTCTGTAATTCAAGAAACTCAACTCTTATGGACATTGGAGGTTCTTATAACCGACATAAACCATGTGAGCTACATGGAATCCAATGTTTTTTCTCTCCTAAGGAGAGAACCCCACATTGGTGGGAGCGTCGTACTCTTGCCAGGGAGTACAACCTAAATTTAGTGATCACAATCTCATACTCGGCCTCTGGCCCACAATTATCAATATCAATCCTACGGTGGCACGTAGTTTTGGGAAAATACCACATTTCTCGCTCGGTGCTAAATACTACTCCAAGACACAAGCTCAGAACGTGTTAGGAAATTTACCGCATACATCAGAAGGGTCTATCATGAAGAACAAATTAAATCTCTTTATCATTTATCAAATCATAATCAATTTGTGAATTCCTAACTCAACTTAACTCAAATCAATCTTTCTCAATATCAAAATGTATTAATTCATTAAATCATGAAAACATCAATAACTTTGAGGAAATATCAAGACTCATTGTAACAACTCAATCTCATGAATCAATATACTCAATAATCCAGTTTGTCATAAGGAAGCTTAAAGCTTGACACATATCTTAAAAGCACTTGAAATATCAACTAATGGAAGAAATATGAAATTCACAATATTAAATATCAATTCATAACTTGGGAGCAGCAAATTAATCATGTATAACAAAGCTTGAACAATTTATATTCTCATAATCTCATGATGAAGTAATTTGGGTGTAAACCCACTTGCAAAATCATATAAATCCATGATAGAAATCAAAGCTTTGGGTATAAGAACAAAAGAATTGCTCTTGTTCAAAACTCCACATACCTTAATCTTTGAAATTGGATGAAGTCTAGTGCTTGAGACTCTATCCGCACTTGTAATAAATGATTCTTGAAGCCCGCACTATGACGAACTTGATTCTTGAAGAAATCTTAAAGATATATGGATGATTTTTGGAAGATTAATGTCCTTAAAATAAAAATCCTAGATATATTTTTTAAGGGAATTGGAAGTGAGAATGAAGAAATTAGGGTTTGGATGGGAATTATTATATTTATATAGGCCTCCAAAAGATGGGAAAAGACCAAAATACCCTTACAAAAACGTCCCTTAATTGCTGAAAAAAATAGCCAACGACATTCGTGACAAGTCATCAGACTTGTGACAAGTTGTCATGAAATGTCGTCACAAAAGGATGGATTTTATGATTTTCTACTTAAGGTTGATGACATTGGTGATAAGTCATCACACTTATGATGACTTGTCATAAATGTCATCACTGGGGATGAAAATTTGCCTAAGGCCGACGACATTGGTGATAAGTCATCACACTTGTGACGACTTATCACAAATGACAACACTGGGGGTGGAAATCTGCCTAAGGCTGGCGACATTGGTGATAAGTCATCACACTTGTGACGACTTGTCACAAATGTCGTCACTAGGTTTTCCATCCTGACATGCTGGAGTAAAATTGGCATAACTCTTTGCTCCGATACCGGATTTGGGTAAAACTAGTACCGTTGGTAAGATAATTCAATTATCTATCTATTGGTAGGTTATGAGCTCAATAATTCATATTATAATAAGAGATATACTCATTTGAAGTTGAATATAGAAATATCCTTCCCAAGAATTCAATCGGTAAGGAATGTTTTGATCCACCTAATAGCTAGGACATCTTTAAGGCCTTCATACATATCACCCTTAATCAGAAAACAATCAAAGTACTATAATTTACTTCTCATGAGCTTGAGTCATGGTTGCAGTATTGGTTAGAGTCTTGGGGTATTACAATATCTCCCCCTTGGAAACATTCGTCTTTGAAAGTTGCCAAATAGTCCAAGAATAAAAGAAAAGGAGGACGTATAGATGGAATGACTCACTCAAAGGGATTAATTCACTCTATATCTTCAGATACCATACAAAATGTACCAATTCATGATGGAAGTAGACACACAGATGAATCTTTAATAAGAAGGGGGCGGAATTAAGAAAGAATGGTACCTTCTGCTCGCTCCGAACTCCCAGAAAAGAGGTGAGGGTACTTGGCTCGCATATCAGCTTCAGCTTCCCAAGTATCACTCTCAACATATTGATTTTGCCAAAGCACTTTAACCAAAGAAACTTCTTTGTTCCTTAGCCTACGGATTTGAAAATCAAAATCTCAACCGGAATCTCCTCAAATGAAAGGCTATCCTAAATATCTAAGCTTTCGGAAGAATCAACCATGACAGAATCACCAATGCACTTCTTAAGCATGGAAACATTAAATACCAGATGAACACTAGACAACTCCGTGGGTAAATCCACCTCATATGCTACTTTCCCAACACGGCTCAGAATCCTATATGGACCAACATAAGGAGGACTAAGCTTTCCCTTCTTCCCAAATATCTTCACCCCTTTTATGGGTGAAACCTTCAAGTACTTGAAATCATTAACATTAAACTCAAGATCTTTTCTTCTCACATCCGCATACAACTTCTGACGACTTTGAGCAGTGTTTAATCTTTCTCAAATCAACTTAACTTTTTCCATAGCCTCGAACATAGCATCAGTCCTAATCACAGCTGCTTCTCTTACTTCAAACCAACCTATAGGCGATCTACATCTTTTCCCATACAAAGCTTCGAACGGGGCCATCTGAATACTAGCATGGAAACTATTGTTATACGTAAATTCGATCAATGGCAAGTGCTTATCCCAACTACCTTTAAAATCAAACGAACATGCCCTCAACATATCTTCTAAAGTCTAAATGGTCTGCTCATCCTGACCATTTATTTGCGAATGAAAAGCAGAACTTAGATGAACTTGGGTACCAAGACCCTTCTGAAAAGCCCTCCAAAACTGGAAAGTAAACTAAGTACCCCTATCAGAGATAATAGCCAAAGAAACTCCATAAAGTCTAACGAATTCTCGAATATACAATCTAGCATAATCATCAGCTGTATAAGATGAATGCACTGGCAAGAAATGAGCTGATTTAGTCAACCGGTCTACTACAACCCAAACCGAATCATGATGACGACGAGAAGGAGGCAACCCAATTATAAAATCCATATTCACTTCTTCCCACTTCTAAGTAGGAATGCTAAACTCTTGCATTACACCACTGGGCTTTTGGTGCTCTACCTTAACCTGTTGACAAGTAGAACACTTTGCCACAAATCCTGCTATGTCTTTCTTCATACCATTCCACTAATAGATTTCCCAAAAATCGCGCTACATCTTGGTAGCACCAGGATGAATAGAATATCACGCACCATGCGCTTCAGCCATAACTCTCTGCCTTAGATCATGAACATCAGGAACACACAATCTACCCTGCAATCTCAACACACAATCTCTCCATTGGGAGAAAACCTCTACCTTTTGGTCCTTAATTAAATCCTTCAGTCTGACCAAACTAGGATCCTTGTCTTGCTTCTCTTTTACCTCTGAGACCAAAGAGGACTCAGAACTGCTTTGAACTAATATATTCCCTTTATTGGAATCAAGTAATCTAACACCCAAACTAGCCAAATGATACATATCACGAGCCAATTCTTTCTTATCATTCTCTACATGAGCTACACTACCCATAGACAACCTACTAAGAGTATCTGCCATAATATTAAATCATGACAACATCAATAACTCCCTCTGGGTGAACACATACTGCAAGCTTTTATGGTCTGTAAAGACATCAACATGGACACCATACAGATAATGTCTCTAGATTTTCAAAGCAAAAACTACAGTTGCTAATTCAAGATCATGGGTTGGGTAATTCTTCTCATTAGGCTTTAACTGTCTATAGGCATAAGCTATAACTTTACCCCTCTGCATCAAAACACAACCCAAACTAACTCTAGAAGCATCACAATACACCACAAAACCATCAGTACCATTGGGTAAAGCTAACACTGGCACTAAAGTGAGTCGAGTCTTCAACTCCTGAAAACTCTTCTCACAGGCATCTGTCCACTGGAACTTAACTTTCTTTTAGGTCAATCGGGTCTTGGGAGACGCATTGGAAGAGAAGCCCTCAACAAAATAACTGTAGTAACTAGCTAGACCTAAGAAACTCCTAATATCAGATGGGGAGATAGGTCTAGGCCAATTCTTTACAGTTTCTGTCTTTTGGGGATCGACTCTAATGCTTTCGGTGGAAACAATGTGACCCAGAAAAGCAACTGACCTTAGCCAAAATTCATAATTACTAAATTTAGAAAATAATTGATGATCTCTAAGAGTTTGCAAGACAATTCTAAGATGGTCGGCATGATCATCCTCACTTCGGGAATATACAAGAATATCGTCTATGAATACGATGACAAACATATCGAGCTATTGCTTGAACACTCAATTCATAAGGTCCACGAAGGCTGCTGGAGCGTTGGTTAACCCAAAAGACATCAAGAAACTCAAAATGACCATAAAGGGTTTGGAAGACTATCTTTGAAATATCACACTCTCTCACTTTAAGCTGATGATAGCTGTATCTAAGGTCTATTTTTGAGAAATAACTTGCATCCTGTAGCTGATCAAATAAATCATCGATTCTAAGAAGAGGGTACTTGTTCTTGATAGTTACCTTGTTGAGTTGACGGTAAATAATTCACATACATAATGTACCATCTTTCTTATGCACGAATAAAATAGGTGCACCCCACGGGGAAATACTATGTCTAATAAAGCCTTTGTCTAAGAGATCTTTGATTTGCTCCTTTAACTTTTAAGTTCCGCGGGAGGCATACGGTACGGAGGAATGGAAATAGGATGAGTTCCTGGAAGGAGATCAATCGCGAATTTTATTTCTCTATCAGGTGGGACCCCTGGGAGATCTTTTGGGAAAACATCAGGGAACTCATTAACAATGCTAACTAACTGAATAGTCGGAGTCTCGGACTTGAGGTCTTTAACTCGAACTAGGTGATAGATTCAACCCTTAGAAATCAACTTCCTAGCTTTAAGGTAGGATATGAAATGACTCTTCAGAGTTACAGAACTCCTGGACCACTCAAAAATGGGCTCGTCAGGAAACTGAAACTTGACCACTCGGGTACGACAATCTATAGATGCATAGCATGAGTGAAGCAAATCCATACCCAGAATGATGTCAAAATCAACCATATCTAGCTCAATTAAATTAGCACATATGACCCGATGAAGGACAGTGACAGGACACTTCTTATACACTCGCTTATCAATAATAGATTTTCCTATGGGGGTAGAAACCAGAATAGTCTCAGGAATCCGTTCAGGGTCCATCTCAAAATTTACAGCAACCAGAGGTGTCACATAAGAGAAACTCGAACCGGGGCCCATCAATACATACACATCGAAATGAATGACATGAATCATACCACTGATAACATCTGGAGAGTCCTCCTACTCCTAGCGAGGTGGTATAGCATAGAGATAATTATGGCGCAAACCGCCAGCAGTACTAGAAGAGGCACCCTGAGAAGAAACTGGGCGGACTACGAGAGCGGGGGCACTGGTAGCCTGTCTCTGGGGATGAGCATCTCGACTCCCCTGTCTAGCATACGGACAAGCTCTAAGTCGGTGGCCTAACTTTCCAGAACAAAAGCAACCCTTTGATCACCAAAACACTCATCAAAATAGTCTCTACCACACTTGGCATATAAAGGAGGATGAGGTCCGTTACTTACACTTTCCTGAGACCACGATGGGATAGGCCTGTTCCCCTACTCCTGCCTGCTTCTAGGTGTGGGAGCACTAACTAAGGAAGGTGCGGGCATAAATGAACATCCCTGAAATTGAGGGCGATTTCCTCCACAAAATTTGGACTGACTGAATCCCTGCTGCTCTGATCTAGCTCTTTTATTCCCTCTTACTCTCTCCCTCTCTTTCACCTTATCAGCTTCAATCTGTTGGGCATGTATCATCAATAAAGAAAGGCCCATCTCCCTATTAAGGATAGCAGATCTACACTCTTTCACAACGTAACTCAACATATCAGTCACGAACTTACTCATGATGGTCCTGGAGTCAGCCATCATACTAAGAGCATATTTGGATAACTGATTGAATCTAAGACAATACTCCTTAACAGTCATGGAGCCTTGTCTCAAATTCATGAATTCCTTTATCTTTGCTTCCCTCATCTTAAGAGGAAAGAACCTATCCAATAACGCATCCTGGAATAACTACCAACTCATGGGAGTGGCATCCTCCCCTCTACTCATCCTCCACATCTCCACCAAATCACATGTAACATCTTTCATTCGATAGGCAGCTAATTCAACACTCTCCTTCTCAGTCACATGTATAATCTTGGTGATCTTTCTCACTTCATCTAAGTACATATATGGGTCTTCACCTACCTTCAACCCATAGAACTCTAGCAGATTCATCCACATAAAGTCAAATACTCGAGCTGCAGCAGAATTATTCTTTTTTAGAGGTAGAACCATAGTCTAGGTGTTAGCTTGAGCATTGGCGGTAACTGCCTGGGCTAGCGCCTGAAAAGCTACCAGGAATTCTGCATGAGATACATGCTCATTCAAAGAATCAAAGGGTTGAGGTTGCTCGTTATTTATACGAGCTCGACGAGGAGGAATTTTTTATTATAAGAGAGCACGAGTTAATCGCAGATAAAGAGATAGTTGTAGGCTCGATAAACTTTAGAAAGAAAGAAATGACTTTTCCTAAAACGTTCCATAGCCTCTTGCTTATAGATGTGGCGCGCTACACACCGATGATCAAGACTCTACGTAATGTGGCTTGTCAGACTCCCTAGGACTCCTTAAACCTTAGGCTCTAATACTATGCTTTGTAACGCCCCAAAATTTCCATCCTGAGATGTCACGTGATGCTTAGGGATACAGGTAGCCCCAAGCTAACTCTCGGAGCCAGAAACTACCTCAAAGAACTTAATTCAACAATAGTCATACACAACAAAGAGATATACCACATCGGGTTCAAGAGAAATACTGGAGAATACTAGACTGTGCAACCAAAAATATTGAATGCCTATACATACCAACCCTCTAGTCTGACGAAGCCTCTATACATCAAATCAAGGAGCCATTGGGACTGTAAGCCATAACAACAAAACGATATCACGAAAAATATAGACACGCTCCTCGAACCATGAGGACTCACCACTGAGGGAACGTAGTTGAGGCACTTGAATATTATAATGCGACTGCGGCTGAGTACGTGAACCTACATTATGAGAAAATGTAGCACATAGGAAAATATGTGGGTCATCACTTTGGAATGTACTGAGTATGTAGGGGTGCATGCAACAATGCAAGTATCATCATCAATTTCATAAAATATGCATATATACAATGATGGCTCACTTGGCTTGAGTTAGATTGAAACATACTTTTCATGATCTCATAGTAAATAAATCATATGATAAAAACCTTATAAATCATCATAAATAACTCAACTCTTCAACTCAAGACTCGGAGTGACTCGGTAATTCAAGAAAATCATTTCGTATGGACATAGGATGTTCTTATAATCGACATAAACCATGTGAGCTACATGGAGTCCAACGTTTTGCCCTCCTAAGGAGAGTAACCCACATTGGCGGGAGTATCGTACTCTTGTCAGGGTGTACAACCTAATTTTAGTAATCACATCTCATACTCAGCCTTTAGCCCACAATTATCAATATCAATCCTACAGTGGCACGTAGTTTTGGGGAAATACCACATTTACCGCTCGGTGCTAAATACTACTCCAAGACACAAGCTCAGAACACGTTAGGAAATCCATCACATACATCACAAGGGTCTATCATGAAGACTAAATCAAATCTCTTTCTCATTTATCAAATCATAATCAATTTGTGAATTCCTAACTCGAATCAAATCAAATCAATCTTTCTCACTATCAAAATGTATTTATTCATTAAATCATGACAACATCAATAACTTTGAGGAAATATCAAGACTCATTGTAACAACTCAATCTCATGAATCAATATACTCAATAATCCAGTTTGTCATAAGGAAGCTTAAAGCTTGACACATATCTTAAAAGCACTTGAAATATCAACTCATTGTAGAAATATGAAATGCACATTATTAACTATCAAGTCATAACTTGGGAATAGCAAAATAATCATGTATAACAAAGCTTGAATAATTTATATTCTCATAATCTCATGATGAAGTAATTTGGGAATAAATCCACTTGCGAAATCATATAAATCCATATAGAAATCAAAGCTTTGGGCACAAGAACGAAAAAATTGCTCTTGTTCAAAACCTCACATACCTTAATCTTTGAAATTGGATGAATTCTAGTGCTTGACACTCTATCCGCACTTGTAATAAATGATTCTTAAAGCCCGCACTATGAGGAACTTGATTCTTGAAGTCCGCACTATGAGGAATTCTAGTGCTTGAGACTCTATCCGCACTTGTAATAAATGACTTGTCACAAATGTCGTCACTGGGGGTGAAAATCTGCCTAAGGCTGACGACATTGGTGATAAGTCGTCACACTTGAGACGGCTTGTTGCAAATGTCATCACTGGGTTTTTCAGCCTGACATGCTGGAGTAAAATAGGCATAATTCTTTGCTTCGATACCAAATTTGGGTGAAATTAGTACCATTGGAAAGATAATTCAATTATCTATGTGCTGGTAGGTCATGAGCTCAATAATTAATAGTGTAACGAGAGATATGCTCATTTGAAGTTGAATATGGAAATATTCTTCCCAAGAATTCAATCGGTAAGGAATGTTTTGCTTCACCTAATCGTTAGGACATCTTTGAGGCCTTAATACACATCACCCTTGATCAGAAAACAACCAAATCACTATAATTTACTTCTCATGAACTTGAGTCATGGTTGCACTATTGGTTAGAGTTTCAGGGTATTACATCAACTGAAGCATAGTAAGAGTGGAGCCAATCCTTGCCAAGAACAACATCAAAATTGGTCATTTATAACTTTACTAGGTCTGCTGAGGTGACTTTCTGGGAAACTATGACTGGGCAATTTTTGTATACTCGTCTGGCTATAATTGAACTACCGACTTGAGTAGAAATTGAGAAGGGTTTTGTGTCATGACCCAATTTCTCAGGTCATGATGGTGCCTACTCTAATCCACCAGTAGGCAAGCCAAACTCGTAGCCCAAAACCACTAGTAACGAACTGCCTCAAGAAGGAAAGAAAGAATGTAGAATAAATATTATAAAAGATCAATTACATTACATAGTCCCAAAAGCTAGTGGTATCAGTACAAGAGATTCTAACACAAGAAGGATACATGAGGTACTAAATGAATATACAAATACACCCACCTCTGAATACAACATAGATACTAGTCTAGTATATAAGAGGGATGAAAGTAATACTCCAAACATCAAGAGCTCACTCTATGTCTTCAAACAATGGCTACTCTAAACGATACACACAACACCGATGATGACCCGTTCTATGGTCTATAGGTTGCAGAAGTGCAGTATGAGTACTAAACACGTGGTGCTCAGTGGGCAACTTCAGATTAAGATCCAAAAATAATGCTGATATATACAACAAATAAACAAAAATAGAGTCTAAACCCAAATGCTTAACAACCAGATAATAAATTCAATGAGATAATAAGGATAAACTATCCTATTTATATCCAAGAAACTAACCATAATCCCTAATACCATAATCAAACCAAATATCATAATATATATTCATACTTGAATCGATAAGCATAATAAATATCATAATCATTATCATCATAATCATCCCCCGGTCTTGCCGGGCATACATCATCAATATCGTAATTATATTATGTCTTTATCGGGCATATAAACATATTATCATAATCATCCTTTGGCCTTGACGGGTATATAAGTATATCATCATAATCATCCTCCAGCCATGCTGGGTATATAAGCATATTATCATAATCATCCTCTGGCTTTGCCAGGTATATAAACATATCGTCATAATTATCAAAACACATACACACATATATACATGTATATAAATTACATCAACACTACAATATATTATCAGATTTTACCTAGAATTTATATCATCACTACATCATCCTCCTCCGTCCTATATCGAAGAGATGTGTACATAGATATATAATAGGTGCATGGACTTAAGAAATGGCTAAAAGAGTGTAAATCCATTCTTCAAGGTAATTTTTGAGACTAAATCATTACAAAAGTGTAGAAAGAGTCAAAATCTCCCACAACCAGGGTAAATAATAGTATCAGAATCACAGATCAAATCTTTAAAACATCATTTTAAATCTCTTTACACATAGGTTATTTATTAAGATAGATATTTATAGATATAAAGAAATCCATTTTAAGGTGAAAAGTGGGCTTTAACCCCTATTTAGAAAAAATAGTAATGAAGTCATATTTTAGTTGGAATCATACCATTTACCATAATTAATGATCATGAATATATCGAATCTATGCATGCCATCACCTGTATTCAAACAATAAAATCATAAGTATCAATATATCCTTTAAATACAACCACATCCTTTACGAGGATAAACACTTCCCTGATGTCCAACCGATATCATAATCGATCTTCGACCCAATAATGTGTCCAAAATAACTTCAATATCATAATTACAACCTTAGGCCCACATACATTTTCGAAACCCATAACAATAATCATATCCATAAGTTTTCTCATATCAAAAGGACATAGCATATCTATGAGGCATCTCACATCTAGGAGGCATAATATATCGATAAGGCATCTCACATCTAGGAGGAATAATATATCAATATGGAATCTCACATCTAGATCAAGGTGGAATAATATATCAATAAGGTATCTCCCATCTAGGTGGCATAATATATAAATAAGCCATTTCATATCTATAGTCCATAAACTATATCTATGAGGCATCTCTTATCTATAGGCCATATATCATAACTATTTCTATGCCTATATCATTAAGAATGTCGACAGACCATATCATATATCAAATCTAAAAGCCATATACTAGCTACAAGATAATAACCATAATCTAGGAAAACCATCATCATTCATCAAGTCACAAAGTAACATTGTACTAAAGGCTTATTTGTAGGAACTATGCCTAACTTCCATAAATAAGTCCACAAGGACTAGCACAAGTATTGGCCTAAGGTAGGCCGAAATAACCCACTTCTAATCCTCGAATTCCATATTTAGACAATTTCTACCTCAGACTAGGCTAAGGTATCCAAATTGACTTGTAGTTGGTACATAATCCATAAACAATCCTATGGTAGGAATTCCACCTAGAACATGATCAAGTAAGCCAATTCCACCTAAATTATAGTTTCAATATCGCTAAAATATCCCAAATAATGTTAAAGATACTAACCATGCTTCCAACACTTAAGCTATATCCCAACTCTAGCATAATAGCATAATTATTCTACAAATTAGCCGAATCTATGAAGAAAGCAATAGGATCATAAAGGTATAATAAACATTACACCTTATGGGTCAAATTTACCCATCTAATCCCCAAACATCAATAATCAATACTAAGTCACGGTGTTTTACCCATAATCAATCATAACATTCACATTTACATGCAATACATAACATACATCATCTTGTGAAGAAGAGTAGATAGAAGCCTACCTCAAAGACGAACCACAACTCCTTGAATCATTCACTAAACATCTGTCTTCACTCCGTAATCCTAAAATACCGCTATGAAATATAAATCATAATCTATGAGTCATTAAGAGTAAAACAAGACCCATATTACTATACTTTAGACGGGTCTAAAATCGGACCTTAAAAATAGGTTAAAAAATTAAAGAGGTAAAATCAAAATTTTATTTTTGAAATACGTTCCCCATACTCATAGGAGCCTATAGCTGAAAACCCAAGCAAAAAAAAGTTTAAAACAATGTTCAAATCAAAGAAAAACCACTTTAAAACTTTACCGGCAAAACCCGCCTAAAATCCATTTTGAAATAAAGAACTTGAAGTTGTTTTGAAGATAAAATCGAGAAAAAATAATAATTATAAGATTAGAAAACTTATCCATGGAAGAAATTTCAAAAATTCCTTTGGAATCGACAAAATTCGAGCTCCTAAGCTCTAAAAATAGTGAAAATGGGATTTTTGATTGTCAACTTGGGTGAAAATCACCAAAAATAAAATAGAAGTCTGTGTGAAATGTGGAAAATAGAGTTCTAAACTGATATCCAATGATTATAAGAGAAAGACACATAAAAAATTGTCAAAATTGGAGCTTTCTAGCTCCAAAAATGTCAAAAATACGAACATGGGATTTTATACTCAACAAGGGTCACGATGGCAAATTTTGGTCGCTATCGCGACCTGATCATAGGCTAGAAATGTCGCTATCATGATGTTTTGGTTGCGATCACGAATGCATCAGCACCATCAAAATTAAAAATATGTTTTTGACCCTCGAAACTCATCTGGAACTCTATGAACATGATCTTATATTGAAATTTCATTAGAGATCATTTTGGCAAAAAGTGGGGCTCACACCTATAGTTCCATTTTTCATATAATCCGCTCAATAGACCAAAATAAGTCCAAAAACCTCAAGACCTGAACAAGGCCCCCTAGCCTAAAATCGACATTCCAGAGTTGATGGTGCTGTGAGAATTTCCAACTGAGGTCACCTAATAGGAGTTTTGGTCCATGACCAAATCCTTAACAAGGAAAGCTCCAAAATAGGGAAATGAGCCTAAAATCTAAATGAACTACCGATCACCAAACCAACAGTTTTGGCAATTCATAGATAACCCAGAGCTGTTGTGGGAAGGATCAAAACATAAAAAATGCATGTAAATCAATAAAATAACCTAGAGGGTCATTATAATATCCACTACTAAAAGGACTTTCGTCCGCAAAAGTCAGTGGATAGAAAGAAATAAAAAAGCTCAAAAGGATAAGGTACTGGGATCGTATGCTCTGAGCACGACTTCCTAGATAACCTCTAAGGAGAGACAACACTTTTAAGGGATTTTTCCATAGGTAACCCTTTTTCAACCATCTACATTACTTTACTCTTAAACAACCAAAACTTAACCTCCACCACCAATTGGTCCCCAACTAAATTGAGAAAGGCTAATGCACGAACATCTGGACTGTGACACACTGATACTACACCAATTTCCACCCAGTCAAACAAAATTCATCCAAGACAAGGGAATATCAATTTAGGAGTCATACATCTAACTCCAAATCCAAATATAACCTTATTTTACTTATCCAAACCTGCTAACACTCTAAATAAGCAAAAAGTCATCCAAGTCCTATCCACGCAATCTCATCATCAAAAACTCAAGGAACTAAAGCTGATTCATTAATAATCTATATGGAAACCATGAAAATAATCCCATAAGGATCTACTTGGACATACAAATAGAGATAACCAAGGTAGGAAATCTATGCTAATGCTATAATTGGTCTAGATGATAATCGAAACAAAAATACAAAAGTCCAAAGCATAACTACTCATCACTAAACAATCCACTCAAGGATGTCCCATCAACCGAGAATAAAACCAAGCTAAATCTAACCTTAACATACTACTCCCACTAAGTAGATCATCAAAAATCTCTATGAAAATTGAAAAACTGAGGTCAAAGATGAAGGAACCAATATCGTGTCCATGGACTATCATCTGAACACCTAACAACCATAATCCATCCAAACAAAGGAAGATTGGGTAGGTAACCATGGAGTAGGCTCAACCAACCTATAAATAAAATCTGAAATGAGACAAATCTAAAATGAAGGTTGTACTTAAAATCTGCAACTCCAAGATAAAATCAATCTATCATAGCAACCAAAAAGGGGGAAACAACCAACCTCGTCTCTCTATAGAAAAAGAATCACAAGGAATGGAATTCTAACTACATAATACTAGTCTAAATAACTACCCAATGAGGATCAATAATGTCAAGTAATGATAAAAATAACAATAGCAGTACAATCATCAATATAATGAGTAGGTGGTACCAAAATGAACATTAATAAAAGTACTACTCAAGGTCCATAATAAGACCAATATGCAAAGATATATGGGACTCGAACATAAATTCTACACCCATAGGGATAGAATATCAATATAGATTTACTCCATCCATTACTAAAAGAAATAAACCACGAGGGTAGTCACATAATCATGAATTCAATAACAAGGCACACACCAATCAATATTAACTCATCAATGCATATAATCATCAATGGCTATGAAGAACGCAATAAAAATAATGAAAAGAGTAAATAAGGGGAAATAAAAGCACACAAATCATGGTGAAATCTACAACCACATGCCTGATGGTTCTATAAGAGAAATATCTGAATGGGTCCAAACATAGATCGACTGACTAAATTATCAACTGAGGTGCCAAGCGCACTATCTTTAACGTAAGCTGAAACAACATCTTGGGGTTGATAAGAATGCACTGAATGATTAGAAATCCCATGTCAGGAACATACTCTAAACTAGTAACCAAGATTTCTACAATCAAAATGAACTCATGAAGCCCTAACTTGGCGAGAAACACAAATTAATCCCAAATGGCTTGCCAACTAATGATGAAAGCACTCTTTGATACCATGATAATCCTTCTTGCAGTCATAACCTACCTCAAGAACTCTAGGCTGGCAGATAATACATGTTAACTCTACTTGAACAACTAACTCGCATCTGGGGCACTCTTTAAACCAATGTCCCATTTTGCTACAACCAATACAAGCTCCTAGAACACTTTGAGGTTCTATACACTCTAAACCAGAATGATCACCACGACTAACCTGAGAGTCACCTATTATCTAAAATTCTACCTTTTTAGAACCGATAGTTTATAAATAAAGTTAACCTCTACAGAAAGGATCCTTACTCCCATATAAAATAGCAATAACACTATACTGATGGTGTAGTCTCTTATCGCTACCTCCATAAGTCTCAATGCATACTTTCTCTGTGGCCTCGAATAATCAACAACCTGAAGGAAGGATAACCCAATTGGTACCAAGTACTCTAATGCCAAATGCAATGACAATGCTAATCCTCTAATAAATCCATACACCATGTCCTACTTAGAATAATATAGCATCAAAATATGCCTGGTTCACTCAACAAACCCACTATCAAACTCAAAAATTAATAAAGAACCTTGATAAACACCAGTAAGACCAACTATGGCCTGAGGACTGCGTGATGAATCGATATCACCTTAGCTATGAGGTATTCATAAAGTGACGTAGGATCCCCAATGCTAAATCTTGAAAATTCAAAACTGCTACAAACTCTACTTGAACTTGAGTTAGCCTCAATTCCTCTGACTGGCACTGAGACCTTCGACATCTATCTTTGACTCCTTGGTCTGATGCTATACTAAGGATTAGGAAATGCATACCAAAGAATTGTCTACATCTATCAACAACCTCAAAACACCTATCTAGGATAGAATAGAGTTAACTATATATAAGGTTCATAGAAATACTGACACAAAATAATGTGTTAAGAAATAAGTTTCTTACGAATTCCCTATAGCCTCCCGAAGATAGGTTACAAATGTCTCTACACTAATCTTCTAGACTTTACTAAATACTTAGCTCTTGTACTAATATACTAGTGAACCTAGCTCTAATACCAGTTTGTCATGACCCAATTTCTTGGGTCATGATGGTGCCTACTCTAACCCACCAGTAGGCAAGCCAATCCTATAGTTTGGAACCACTAGTATCAGATTACCACAAAAAGAATGGTAAAAAATGTGAAATAAATATAATAAAAGATCAATTACATAACATAGTCCCGAAACCTGGTGGCATCAATAAAAGAACTTCTAACGTAAGAAGAATAAAAATGAGGAACTAAATAAATATATAGATACAACCATATCTGAATACAACATAAAGACTAGTCTATTACAGAAGAAGAAGAAAAGGAATACTATGAACATCAGGAGCTCACTTTATGTAAGACCCCACAAAATTCTTAGCTTAATTAGTCCTTTAAGCTTGTTAAGGGGTCCCAGACTTAGAAAATTCAATCTAAGTATTCAGACTTAGTGTTATTTTAGCCTTCGAAAGTTGGCAATCTTATTTTGCAACCTTTTTGTCCATTAAATATTGATATTTGAGTTAGTTCAAGATCAAGAAGGTCAATAGGAGTTCCCAAATAAGTTTTGGATTTTTCTATCTTGTTTATACCATGTTTGAGTGACCAAAATAGTGAGTCGACGTGAAATCAACAGATAATTTTTCTCTCAACTCAGTGCAAATTTTAGCGAACTGACGCAAACTCGATGTGGCACGTTGGACATTGCATTGATGCCAACAACGCAGCGTATCAGTCTGCGCATCGATAACATTATTTTTAATCATTAAAAGGATGCATCCATAGGGTTAATTAAGTCTTTTTCCCATGCCCTTCATCTCTCATAACATGAAATTTAGCTCTTTTTTAGCAAATTATATTTATTCTTTCACAAATTGCTCATGAACAAAAACCCTAGGTGAATTAAATTCAAATTTAATGCTTCAGATTTTCACCATTAATTTTCAAGAATACGCCAACTAAGGTATGTGAAGTGTTCATCCAAGAGTTCCTTCCACCCTTGGAGTCCAAGAAACTATTTTTAAACTTTAAGTGTATGGATTTCATGAATTTTATGTTGGGTTTGATTATATTCATGTTTATATTGGTTAATTGGGATCCTAATCCATGTTTTATGATAGGATTAATTAATATATATGTAATATCTAGTGAATCTATGTTGAACCCTTGAAATTGTAAAGTTGGAGTTGAATTATGATGTTTACTTGTGTTTAATGTTATGTACATATATCATGCTCATTAAGTGCTTGATGAATTATTCATGTGAACTAATAAGAGAAGGAAACATGTCATGTCAGCTTATGTGCGAATTGTATCATGCAAGTTTTTGAAAAAATGCCTCCATGAATGAATTGTGACCAAGTCCATATGATTATGCTTTTCAAGACTATGTTATGATTTACTTCCATGCTATCGAGTCCTGGGGGTATTTAATACCCAATAATTTAGCTATTTACTTAGAGTCAGTGTCAGTTATGAGATAACCTCAGTCATGTCACGGTCAGTAGTACTCTTAGTCAGTTATAAGAATCAGGAAAAACTTAGTAGACTCAATACTAGTCCATTCTAGTTTAGTATTCAATTCAGACCATAGTCAAATCATTCAGTGATATTCGTCAGTCAATAGAACATAGTAAAGTCAGTAACAGTTTAGTCCAACCTAGTACAAAGTAGAAATCAGCTTAATGTCTATTCAGTTGGGAGTATCATTTAACACCGAGCAAATCCAGGGATGGGGGTATTTGTACTAGCAGAGGGTTTGACCCTTAGTAGCAATCCCTATATTATAGAACTACATAGCCACCGTAGGTTGAGATATCTTCCTGCCAGACATTATGAGGGTTGATACATCTCATTTGAGTTTTCCTGTTAGTGAGGGTTGATAAAAGAGCTTTCTTCTAGAGAGGGTTAACTCACAGCTTGTCTCTACCCGTGGCACAGTATTGACACCTTTCTAACTAGGATTACAGGTTGGACCCCCAATCTATTTATAAAGGGGACCCCAATCTATTTATAAAGGGGCATATCGATAAGATGATTACATCCCACATTCTTAGTTTCAGATTAAGTCTCAACATAGAACTCAGTACAGTTCTACAGATTTATGACTGCCAGTTATAGTAACTCAGCTCAATACAAAACTCTATATAGTTCCACAAAATTAAGATTGTCAGATACAATCATTCAATTATTAGTAATATAGTATCAGTAAACTCAGATATCAATAAATCAGTAATCAAACTAAGTATTTAGTATTATCATGATCTCATTTATAGTTTACGTATTCATGCATGTACTCTTCTTCAGTCATACTCATATTATTTAGTTAATATTATTCATCCATATGAACCCATGCATTTTAGCCTACCTCACTGAGCATACTAGTATATTCAAAGTACTGATTCATGCTTTTCTTTTGCACTATGATGTCTAATATTATAGGTTCTGACATACGAGCTCTAGAGGACCCTTAGCAGTTTAGATTCTCAGCAGACAGAGTTAGTGGTGTGTCCTCATAGTTTGAGGACATAATTTTTTTTAGCATTTTAGTTCATTTTTAGTAGTCGGAGTTAGTTGGGGGCTTGTACCAACAACTCCATAGTTTAGATAGTTTAGAGGATTTTAAGACTAGAGTATTTTCATACAGTTGTTCAGTTTTAGTGTTGATGTTCAGTTTTAGTATTGTGATACCATATTCAGTATTTATTTCATATTTGAACCTTATGGAAAATTTTGGCCTATTTCCATAAAGTTACAGTATTATTTTTAGTTATTACAGTAGGTACTATACATGGGTTAGCGTATGATCCTTTGAGATTATGAACACTGTGTAGCATTTGGGGTACAGACTTTGGGTGTTATAAACTTGATATTAGATCCTAAGGTTTAATATAGACCCAGGAAGTCTGAAAGACACATCAAGTAGAGTCTTGTTCATAAGTGTGTAGTACGCCACACTTATGGACAGGAGGCTACGAGATGTTTTAGGAAAAGTTTCCCTTCTTTTAGTATTTATGTCGTGCGAGTAAGCATGAGCTACAGTTAAATTCTCTATCTAATACAAGTTTCTCTTTTATTTATAGAATATGCCTCTAAAGAGGACTCAAGGAAGAGGAAAGAGAGACCAGCTAGCCTCTCATCCCGTCCATCCAGATCCTCTAGGCGAGCATGTCTCCCACGCTGATTTTAGAGTAGTATTTACCATCCTAGCTCATTCTGTGGTAGCCTAAAATAAATGCCCAACTGCTATTCTAGCCAACTCAGTGGCTAATACTGTTGCTTCCAGGATTAGGGATTTCATTCGAATGAACCCGCCATTGTTTACTGAGTCTAAGTCAGATGAGGACCCTTAGGAATTTCTTGATTAGGTGTAGAAATTTACGGATATTATACAGGTGATGGATGTTGAGAGCGCTGAGTTAGCCATATACTAGTTATAGGATGTGGCATAATCATGGTTTAAATAGTGGAAAGCAGAAAGGGTCATAGATGCAGGGACCATATAATGGGAGGAGTTTGCAGTTACGTTTCTAGATAGGTTTTTTCCACTAGAGTTGAGGGAAGAAAAGGTTTTGGAGTTTATAAATCTAAAGCAGAGCAATATGACAGTACAAGAGTACTCTCTCAAGTTTACTCAGATAGTTATGCCCCATATGTAGTAGCAGATAGCAGATTGAAGATGAGTAAGTTTGTGTCAGAGGTGTGTAGCAGTGTGGTCAAAGAGTGTAGAATCGCAATGTTGATTAAGGAGATGGACATATCTAGGATCATGTCCCATGCTCAGCAGATAAAAGAGGCCAAGAATAAAGAGAAGAAGAAGGAGAGCAAGAAAACAAGAACATGTAGTTTTAGTTTTGCTCAGCTTAAGTCAGAGATGGGAATCGTTCTTAGTTCTACCTAAAATCTTTAGTTCTAGCTCCATCCTCAGGTAGTGCTCCTGTGTCAAAATTTATTGAAAGCAATAAGGATAGGGCATCAGGACCTAAACCCTAGGGTAGTGTCCGCAACGCCCGAACCAATCGCCTTTGTCAAAAGTATGACAGAAACCACCAGGGTATCTACAGTGTTGGCAGTGATGTGTGTTTTAGATTTGACAAGTCAGGCCACAAGGTCAGACAGTGTCCTCAGGTAGGTACGCAGAGTCAGCATAATCGTTCCCCCTGCTCAGTCCGGTTGCCCAAATCAGCAAGGTGTCTCTTTCAGTACCACTAGTGGGCAACGCCCAAATAGACTCTATGATCTTCATTCCCGATAGGATCAGGAAAGTTCTCCTGATGTGGTTGCTGGTATTTTACAAGTTTATTGCATATTTATGCTTTACTAGATCTAGGAGCTTCTTTGTCCTTTGTTACTCCTTATATATCTATCGATTTCGGAGTTAGTCCTAAAATTCTAATAGAGCCTTTCTCAGTCTCTACCCTAATAGGTAAATCCATCATAGATAGGCGGGTATACAGGAACTTCCTGATGTGTGAGCAGATGCTAACATATTTGAGGCTTTTAACTAAGAATAATAGCAAATTCTTAAGAAACTTTTGTCATTTTTGATTGTTTTATGTTTAATTTTGTAGTAGAAGCTGATATGATAGAGAACCAACAAGAATGGAAGCAAAGAAGTTGAAATCTAAAGAAAACTATGGCAGACAACATTTTTGATAAGTCGTCAGCCCCGTGATAAGCAATCAGCTTCATCGTCAGCAGTAGACAGAGAATTATCCTAAGTTAAAAGTTGTGATGACATTTTGTGATAGGTTATCAAGGGTCTGATAAGGTTTTAAGAATATCGTCAGCCTAAGGCAGCACAGGAGAACTGAAATAGAGCCTTGATGATATTTTGTGATAGGTCATCAAGGAGCTGATAAGTCATCAAGATTGTCGTCAGCCTTAAGCAGGAAGAGACAAAACTGAAGAAAGAGTTGATGACATTTATGATAAGTCGCTAGCCTCCTTATAGGATATCACAAATGTTGTCACCTAATCCGAGGGATTTTTGAAATTTTATTATTTTGTTTCCTTATTTAGGTTGAACTATTTAAAGCTTTTTTTAGGGTTTTCTTGGAGAGCCTGCACATTGAGTTTTGACTATACTTTAATATTTTCTCTCTCTAATTTCTTGGCTTGAAAAAGCAAATACTTTGAAGAGATTATTATCATTATTTTGGGATTTCCTTTGTGATCTAATCTGCAATTCACTAGTTATTATTCTTCTTGTGGTAAGTTCAACTTTCAAATCATGAATACAACTCATTTTTTCAATTTTAGCATTATGAGTGGCTAAATTCCATTAACCTGAATTATGGGATCTAGGGTTAGGGCTTAATAAAGTGCTAAGTGATCAGGATTCAAAAGGTTGTAGAACTTCTTGATAATTCTGAGGTTTTAATTAACGTTTGTTGGTTGCAAATAATAGATAAAACCCACTTTTATTTGCTTGAGAAAGAAATCAAATATAGTGGGAAGTAAATTATCAACAGGGACTTGGAAATACTCCATTTAATAATCAGCGATGTAACAAGGTTGGTTTACCTGAGATAAAATCTGGACTGTGAATATAAATTTCCTAAGTTTGAGAGGATTAGGTAATTAAAATCTTAAGTAGGTCGAGAGACATTTTGGCATAACTTCGATAAACATAACTTGTTTTCCTATCTACTGTGAGAATCTTGAACTACTGTTAGCATCTGTCAAGTACCAAAACCCCTAGTGAACATAATTCTGGTTTTTCATAAACTCTTGGTTATGAACACTTAAGTTAAAGTGACTAATAATTTATTGGCTAATCTCTAAAACCTCCATTTTATCTTTTTGTATCATTTGTTTGAATTCATCTTGTAGAAATATTCTCAAATTAGTTTAATCGCCACTCACATTGTTCCCTGTGGATTCGACCCCGACTCCAAAAGTTGGATAAATATATTGACGACGACCGCCTTGTACTAAATTGAAGTTTAAGTTGAGCGTTATCAAAAATGGCGCCGTTGCCGGGGAACAATTTGGCGTATTGAGTTTGTTTGGAATTTTAGCCTACTTACTTGAACTCAAACTTGTAAATATTTGTTTTTAGTTTTCTTTTATTTCTTGTGTTAG
Organism: Capsicum annuum; assembly: GCF_002878395.1. NCBI lineage: Eukaryota > Viridiplantae > Streptophyta > Magnoliopsida > Solanales > Solanaceae > Capsicum > Capsicum annuum. The sequence goes on along the minus strand of NC_061112.1, from coordinate 8,363,895 downwards.
GTAGATTTTTATTTTAGTTTACTTATTACTATGGCATCGTGCAATTAACATGAGCTTGGTGGTTGGAAATCTTATCTTGATGATCTATGTCCATATTGTGATCGACCTCACTTTTGGCAAGATTGTAGATATGTTCCCCGAAGAGAGATGTGTGCACCATCTCCATCCTACCAGGAGTATAATTATTCTTTATGTGGTTGTCAAGATGGACATTGGAGTGATTTCCCAAATTCCCCCTTCCCCCCTTGTGCTAACCTAAATTCTAGTTCTTCTTATGATTTTAATAGGTCTTTTGGTCAAAAAAAGAAAGAACAAAGCACCGAAAAGAGTGGCATTGAAGCTATTAGTACGAATGAAATCATATGTGATATACATCAAGACATTAGGGCATTTAATGAGAAAAGAGAAAGGATAGGGAATATAGATGTCGAGGTCAATCATCCAAAGCACTTTCTAAATTATGTTTAGATGATATCTTGTATGTGGAATCATTTAGACTAATCGAAGAGTGAGAAGATAAGGTGCAAGAATCCTATACTAATTTTGATCTTGATATTGAGCAACCCTTAGTGATTTCCCAACCAACTGAACTATTTATGAATGAAGATGTCAAAGATGAGGAAATTGTACTAGAGTCGAAAAAAGAAATCAAGCACAATTCTTGTGAAGATTCTAGTCTATTTTGGAGTAAATATACTATTATGGATGCTACTCCAAAATTGAGATTTAGTCCTCATTCTAACCTCTTTTCAACATTATGCTTGGTGGATGTGATGAAAGTCGAATCACCCAAGAAAATGATGAATTTTGAAAATGAGGAAGAAAATTCTTACATTTTAGAGTTTATCATTCCAAAAGGGTATACTACAACCCCAATCTTGAAGGACAAGAAGCTTAAAGATCGATGTCAATTTAGTGGCTTTTTAACATCCTTACTATTGCCTAATGAGCCCACACGAAAGTTCAATGCAAAAGTGGGCAAGGGTTCAAGTCTTCAAAGTGGCGTGATAGAACAATCCTTATAATGCCCTTACATTTGCCCAACGGACCTAAAAGATGTAAATATTGAAATATGGGCTGACAATTCAAATCATCAAAGTGGATGGATAAAGGATGACTAAATGTTGTCATGCTGCAAAACTAAATTAGGCGTTTCTTGGAAGGAAACCCAAAGTATTTTGTTGTTTGTCTTTGTATTATCCGATTGACATCAGATCTTCGCACCCATGGTGCCACCGGTATATTTATAAATCTCTCATTTTGGTTTAACGCATTAGGGATATTTCATGATTTTAAGTTGAGGGTGGAGCTACTTGTGGGTGTTGATGTCCTTTTGGGATTTTTGTTATCGTGCCTCTTTTTCCCGGAGTCTTGTTCCTAGTAGAGCTGGCATGTTTAGGCATATTGTGTTTGTTTTGCGATGTGTTATGGTTAACTGGGGGGAAAATAAGTATCTAGGACAATTGACATATTTTTGTTGATTTTTCTTAGAATGATAATACCTCTCTAATTGTCTATCTGGTGACTGTGTGATGAGCATCTATATATGACTATTGTGAATCTTTTTATGGCATTAGTATTAGGGACATGATAATTACTGCTAGCAATTGCCTAAACCGAATGGTTAGTAGCTTGTGATGTACCTTTGTGCCATGTGTGTATGAGATGCTACCTAGTTCTCGTTGTGTGTTAAATCCAGAACTTGCCCGATTTGTCTTGCCTTGGTTATAGGATAGCGGTTAGGAAAGGATCATAGCCCGTTGTTGATATTAGTCCACTTTTAGCCTAAATGATCTTCCATGTGTGAATAATATCCCTTGATCCTGATTGTGAGCCTGAATGCCTATTCTTTATATTATACCTATCACATTCCTATTTGTATCACAATGAACCTATTTTGGCCCTGATCCTCCTTGGATATTATGCACTTTGACTTAGGCAAATAGCCTAAGTTGAGGGTGTCTATCATAGGGGTGTGTGATGTAAAGTGAGTATGAAGAAGGGTAATATATATATATATATATATATATATATATATATATATATATGCAAGGTTGGGTGTGGTAGAAACAGAATGAGAAAAGAAAAGTTGTGCAAAAGAGAAAATGATTGATTAAATGACCACACCTATCCTAAATTTGCTTAATCAAGAAAAGGAGAAATAAGATAAAGGTTGATAAGTGAGACCCCCAAAAAACAATAGTGTAGTGCCAAGGAGGCTTAGTTACTTTAAATATCCTTGCGTATCATACCAGCCCCAAGCCTAGATTACAAACTGAAGAAAAGTCCTATAGTGATCCTAACTTAACTGTCTGAAAGCTTCGGTAATGAAAATAAGTGCAAGCTTATGGTATTTGGCATACATTGACTGGAACTTCTTATTGAGAGTGAGTTTCTCTTGACCTTCCTTGCATTTACATGCTTAATTTCATATATGAGTGAGGAGGGACTTCTTTGTTGTAAGGGTACATCGGTTGCATTTCTAGTTGCCAACTTTTTTGGGAAGTATAATTTGTATATAAGCATGGTCATTGTTGCTAAGTTAATGCCATATCTTGATTCCTTTCTGTCACATTGTTGATCTTCATGGATATACATAGATAGATTTAAAGTTATTGAAAAAGGAGAAGGTGATGTGTTTTGAACTAAAATTGATGATCAACTATCATAGGTATCTTATGTGTCTCTTGGTTAAGCATCATAATGTTGTGTTTTAGTTGCTTGAGGACAAGCAACTACTTTAAGTTGAGGCTGTTGATGTGTGAGCAGATGCTAACATATTTAAGGATTTTAACTAAGAATAATTGCAAAGTCTTAAGCAACTTTTGTCATTTTTGATTGTTTTATGTTTAATTTTGCAGTAGAAGCTGATATGATAGAGAACTAACAAGAATGAAGTAAAGAAGTTAGAATCTGAAGAAATCTTAAGAAAAGTGTGGTTGACGATATTTGTGATAAGTTGTCATCCCTGTGACAAGCTATCAGCTTCATTGTCAGCAGTAGACAGACAATTGGCCTAAGTTGAAAGCTGTGACAACATTTTGTGATAGGTCGTCAAGGGTCTGATAAGCTACCAAGAATGTCGTCAGCCTAAGGCAGAACAAGAGAACTGAAGCAGAGCCTTGACGACATTTTGTGATAGCTCGTCAAGGAGCTGATAAGTCATTAAGATTGTCGTCATCCTTAAGCAGGAAGAGCCAAAACTAAAGAAGAAGGTGACAATATTTGTGATAAGTCATCAGCCTCCTAATAGGCTATCACAAATGTCGTCACCTAATCCGAGGGATTTTTGAAATTTTATTATTTTGTTTCCTTATTTACGGTGAACTATTTAAAGCCTTGTTTAGGATTTTCTTGGACAGACCGCACATTGAGTTTTAACGATACTTTGATATTTTCTCTCTCTAATTTCTTGGCTTGAAAAAGCAAATACTTTGAAGAGATTATTATCATTATTTTGGGATTTCCTTTGTGATCTAATCTTCTATTCACTCGTTATTCTTATTCTTATGGTAAGTTTAACTTTCAAAGCATGAATACAACTTTTTGTTTTGATTTTAGCATTATGAGTGGCTAAATTCCATTAACCTGAATTATGGAATCTAGGGTTTGGACTTGATAAAGTACTGAGTAATCAAGATTCAAAAGGTGGTAGGACTTCTTTATAATTCTAAGGTTTTAATTAACGTCTGTTGGTTGCAAACAATAGATAAAAACCACTTTAATTTGCTTGAGAAAGAAATCAAATATATTGGGAAGTGAATTATCAATAGGGACTTGGAAATACTTCGTTTAATAATCAGCGTTGTAACAAGGTTGGTTAACCTGAGGTAAAATTTGGGCTGTGAATATAAATTCCTTAATTCCGAGAGGGTTAGGTAATTAAATGCTTAAGTAGGTCGAGAGATATTTAGGCATAACTTCGATAAAGATAACTTGTTGTCCTATCTACTGTGAGAATCTTAAACTACTATTAGCATCTGTCAAGTACCATAACCTCTAGTGAACATAATTTTGGTTTTTCATAAACTCTTGATTATGAACACTTAAGTTAAAGTGACCAACAATTTATTGGCTAATTTACAAAACCCTCATTTTATCTTTTCGTATCATCTGTTTGAATTCAACTTATGACTATAGTCTCACATTAGTTTAATCGCCACTCACATTATTCCATATGGATTTGACCCCGACTCCAAAAGTTTGGTAAATATATTGATGACGACCACCTTGCACGAAATTAAAGTGTAAGTTGAGTGTTATCACTACCCGATTATGGTATCTCAGAGTCACTTCAACAGACTTAGTTGAATTAGAAATGACGGATTTTGATGTCATTCTAGGCATGGATTGACTTCATTCCTTCTATGCCTCAACCAACTGTAGAAACAGAATTGTCTAGTTTTAGTTTCTGAATGAACCTATCCTAGAGTGAAGGGGTAGTACTTCAAAACTTAGGGGTCATCTTGTTTATTAGCTTCGGGAAAGAAAAATGATATATAAGGGATATGTCTACCATCTCATTCTAGTCTAGGACTCTAGTTCAGAAACCCCTACTCTTGAATCAGTGTCAGTAGCATGTGAATTCCTAAATATGTTTCCCAAAGATCTTCCCGAAGTTCCTACCGAAAGGGAAATTGATTTTGGAATTGATCTTCTCCCAGATACTCAACTCATATATATTCCTCCATACAGAATGGCAGCTAAGAGACCTCCTAGATAAGGGATTTGTCTGACCCAATATGTCCCCGTGGGGCACGCCAGTTATATTCATGGGTAAGAAAGATGGTTCTCTCAGGATGTATATAGACTATTGTCAGCTAAATAAAGTACGATCAAGAATAAGTATCCACTTCCTAGAATCGATGACTTGTTCGACCAACTTCAGGGTGCTAGTTACTTCTCCAAGATAAACCTCAGATCAGGCTATCATCAGCTCAGGGTCAGGGAATGTGTCATCCTAGAGACAGCCTTCAGAACTTGGTATGGTCACTTCAAATTCTTAGTTATGTCCTTTGGTCTTAACAATGCCCCAACAGCTTTCATGGACTTGATAAACCATGTGTTTAAGTAGTACTTGGACATGTTCGTCATAGTCTTCATAGATGACATTCTTGTCTACTCCTGCAGTGAGCATGAGCATGAAGACCATCTCAAAATAGTATTACAGACTCTCAAAAATCATTAGTTATTCACCAAATTTAGTAATGCAAATTTTGGCTGAGGTCAGTAGCTTTCCTTGGTCATATAATTTTTTATGATGGCATTAGGGTTGATCCCTAAAGATTGAAGCAGTAAAAACTAGCCCAGACCTATATCTTCTTTAGATATCAAGAGTTTCTTGGGCTTGGCCGGCTATTACCGAAGGTTTGTTGAGGGATTTTCATCTATTGCATCCCCTATGTCCAGACTGACTCAGAAAAAGGTCAAATTTTAGTGGTTAGATTTTTGTGAAAAGAGTTTTCCGGAGTTGAAGACTCAATTCACTACAACACCAGTTTTGACCCTACCAGATGGTTCAGATAGCTTTGTTGTGTATTTTGATGCGTCTAGTATTAACTTAGGGTGTGTTCTGATGTAGAGGGGTAAGTTCATAGCCCATGCCTTTAGACAGCTTAAACCCCATGAGAAGAATTACCCTACTCATGATCTTGAGTTAGTAGCAGTAGTGTTTGTCGTAAAGATTTAGAGGCAGTATTTGTATGGTATGCATGTTGATGTGTTCACTGATAATAAAATCTTACAGTATGTATTCTCTCAGAAAGACTTGAACCTCCATTAGAGAAGGTGGTTGGAGTTGTTAAAAGACTACGACATGAGTGTTCTGTATCATCCGGTAAAGGCTAATATAGTGACCGATACTCTTAGTAGAATATCTATAGGCAATTTTGCCCATGTTGAAGACAGTAAGAAAAAGTTATCTCAGGAAGTTCATCAGCTATCCCGACTAGGTGTTCACTTAGTCAATTAAGTAAAAGGTAGCATATGGGTGTAAAGTAGTTCAAAATCATCCCTAGTTTCCGAAATAAAGGAAAAGCAGGGTAGGGATCCCAGTCTAGTCAAGTTGAAAGAACAGTCAGAAATTAAAAAGTGGAGGTTTTCTCCCAAAGGGGAGATAGTATGTTGCGCTTCCAGGGTTGTCTATGTGTTCCAAGTGTAGATGACTTAAGATAGCGAATTCTTGTAGAAGCACATGGTGCGCGGTACTCTATTCATCTAGGGGCCACTAAGATGTACCGTGATTAGTAGGAGATCTATTGGTGGAGTGGGATAAAAAGAGATATTGCAGAGTTTGTGGCTAAGTGCTCAATATGTCAGTAGGTTATGATTGAGCTCAGAAGCCTAGTGGGTCCATGCAGGAGTTCAGTATTCCCACCTAGAAATGGGAAGAACTGAACATGGACTTTGTGATGGGTTTGCCTCATACTCGTCATCAGCATGATTTAGTCTGGGTCATTGTACATAGGATGACCAAATCAGCTCATTTCCTACCAGTCCATACCTCTTACTCAGCCGAGGATTATGCCAAACTCTATAGCAGGGAGTTTGTCAGATTGCATGATGTTTTGTTGTCCATTATCTCAGATAAAGGTACCCAGTTTACCTCTCATTTCTGGAAGGCTTTCCAAAAAGGTCTTGGCACTCGAGTTCACCTTAGTACAAATTTTCACCCTCAGATAGATGGTCAACCAGAAAGGACCATTCAGACTTTAGAGGATATTCTGCGAGCGTGTGCGATAGACTTTAAAGGTAGTTGGGATGACCACTTTCCTTTAATTGATTTTGCACACAACAACAACTATCATTACAACATTCAGATGGCTCTATTTGACGGGCTTTATAGGAGGAGGTGTAGGTCCCTATTGGATGGTTTGAAGTAGGTGAGACCACAATGATAGGGCCTGACTTGGTATTTTACAACTTAGAAAAAGTTTAGTTGATCAGGGAAAGGCTTAAGACAGCTTAGAGCCGGCAGAAATCATACGCAGATGTGCGAAGAAAAGATCTCGAGTTCAAGATTAGTGATTTTGTGTACTTGAAAATCTCTTCTATGAAAGAAGTAAAGCAGTTTAGAAAGAAGGAGAAACTCAGTCCCCGATATGTAGTCCCCTACCAAATTCTCAACCATTTTAGAAAGGTAGCTTACGAGCTTAAGTTGACTTCAGATCTATCTTCGGTTCATCCAATGTTTCACGTCTCCTTACTAAAGAGATGCATAGGTGACCCATCATCCGTAGTCCCCGTATAGGGAGGGGGCATAGATGTTCAGAACAACCTCTCTTTTGAAGAGATTCTAGTCAAAATCCTTAACTATAAGGTTCGCAGAATGAGAAATAAAGAAGTCTCTCTAGTCAAAGTTCTTTTATGGAATCAGTCCATTGAGGGAGCTACTTGGGAAACAGAAGCAGATATGCAGACCGAGTATCCTCACCTCTTCTCCACAAACTCAGACTCATCCCAAGGTAATATTTTTCCTTAAGTTTAGTCAGTTTCATGCTCATATTTCTATTACAAACTTGGTATCAGTTACCATTGCATATTCAGTCATGTGTTCCAGAGTCAGTTCAGCTATGTATTCATGCATCAGATATGCATGTTTCGTATGATAAACTTAGCTTATCAGTAATCCCAGTTATGAATTTGTGAAACAACTCAGTTATGTACTCATACATCAGATATGCATATTCAGTATGAAATTCAGTACATCAGTAATGTCAGTCAAATAATCATGTTTCAGATGTTCATGTCCTGTAAGTAAGTTCAGTCTACCAGTATTCTCAGCTTAGTCAGTCTTATTCGAGGACAAATATTCCTAAGGGGGAAATAATATAAGACCCACCAAAATTCTTAGCTTAATTCAGTCCTTTAAGCTTGTTAAGGGGTCACAGACTTCAAAAATTCTAGCTAAGTATTCAGACTTAGTGTTATTTTAGCCTTTGAAAGTTGGAAATCTTATTTTGTAACCTTTTCGTCCATTAAATATTGATATTTGAGTTAGTTCATGATTAGGAAGCCAAATAGGTGTTCCCAGACAAGTTTTGGATTTTTCAGATCTCGTTTAGACCATGTTCGAGTGACCAAAATAGTGAGTAAACACAAAATCCATGCATCATGTCGTCCATCGCTTCTACAGATAATTTTTCCCTCAGCTCAGTGCAAATTCCAGTAAACCAATATGGATTCGATGCAGCGCGTTGGACATTGCATCGATGTCAACAATGTGGTGCATCGGTCTACGCATTGATAACACTATTTTCAGTCAGTAAAAGGACGCGTCCTTAGGGTTAGTTAAGTCTTTTTTCCATGCCCTTCAGCGCCCACAACACAAAATTTAGCCAATTTTAGCAAGTTATATTCATTCTTTCACAAATTGCTCAAGAACCAAAAACCTAGGTAAATTAAATTCAAATTCAACACTTCAGATTTTCACTATTAATTTTCAAAAATTCACCAACTAAGATATGTGTTCATCCAAGGGTTCCTTCCACCATTGGAGTCCAAGAAACTATTTCTAAACTTCAAGTGTATAGATTTTATGAATTTCATGTCGGGTTTGATTATATTCATGTTTATAACGGTTAATTGTGATTCTAATCCATGTTTTATGATAAGTTTCATGTGGGATTAATTGATATATATGTAATATCATGCGAATCCATGTTGAACCTTTTAAATTGTAAAGTTGGAGTTGAATTATGATGTTTACTTGTGTTTAATGTTATGTACATATATCATGCTCATTAAGTGCTTAATGAATTGCTCATGTGAACTAATAAGAGAAGGAAATCATGTCATGTCAGCTTATGTGCGAATTGTATCATGTAAGTGTTTGATAAAATGCCTCCGTGAATGAATTGTGACCAAGTACACATAATTATGCTTTTCAAGACTATGTTATACTTTACTTTCATGCTATCAAGTCCTGGGGGTAGTTAATACCCAAAAATTTAGTTGTTTACTTAGATCCAGTGTCAGTTACAAGATAACCTCAGTCATGTCATGATCAATAGCACTCTTAGTCAGTTACAGGACTCGGGAAAAACTTAGTAGACTCAGTACTAGTCTAGTCTAGTTCAGTATTCAGTTCAGACCACAGAAACTCATTCAGTGGTATTCTGTAAGTCAACAAAACTCAGTAAAATTAGTAACAGTTTAGTCCATCGTAGTATAGATTAGAAATCAACTCAGTTTCTATTCAGTTGAGTGTAGGATTCAACACCGAGCGAACCCAGGGATGGTGGTATTCCTGCCAGTAGAAGGTTTGACCCTTACTATCAATCCCTGCATTATAAAACAACGTAGATATTGTAGGTTGAGATATCTTCCTGCCAGACATTATATGGGTTGATATATCTTATTCGAGTTTTCCTGCTTTTGAGGGTTGATAAAAGAGCTTCCTGCCAGAGTGGGATAACTCATAGCTTGTCTCTACCCGTGGCACAGTATTGACATACTTCCAACTGGGGTTACAGGTTGGACCTCAATCTATTTAGAAAGTGGCATATCGATTAGATGATTACCTCCTATAGTATTAGTTTCAGATTCAGTCTCAGCATATAACTCGGTTCAATTCTACAAATTCAAGCCTGTCAGTTACAATTACTCAGCTCAGTATAGAACTTCATATAGTTCCACAAAATCAATACTTTTAGATACAATCATTCAATTATCAGTATTATCCTATCAGTAAGCTCAGATATCAGTAAATTAATAATTAGACCCAGTATTCAGTCTTATCATCGTCTTAGTTACAATCTACGTATTCGTGCATGTACTCTCATTTAGTCATACTCATGTTATTCAGTTAGTATTGTTCATGAACATGAACCCATGCATTTCATCCTACCTCACTGAGCATACCAGTACATTTAAAGTACTGACACATGCTTTTGCTTTGCGCTATGATGTCTTATATCATATATTAAGATGCACGAGTCCAGATCACCCTTAGTAGTTCAGGTTCTCAGCAGACAGAGTTAGTGGTGAGTCCTCATAGTTTGAGGACATCATTATTTTCAATATTTCAGTTCATTTTTAGTAGTCGGAGTTAGTTGGGGGATTGTCCCACCAACTCCATAGTTCACACAGTTTAGAGGCTTTTTAGACTAGAGTAATTTCAGATAGTTGTTCAGTTTTTTAGTATTGATATTCAGTTTTGGTATTGTGTTACCATATTCAGTATTTATTTCATATTTGAACCTTATGGAAAATTTCCACCTGTCCTAGAAAAGTTACAGTATTATTATTCATTTATTGTAGAAGGTACCATACGTGGGTTAGCTTGTGGTTCTTTGGGATTATGAGCACTGTGTAGCATCCGGGGTACAGACTCGGGGCGTTACACTTTATGTCATCGAACCACGGCTGCTCCGCACTATGCACACAATATCTTCTGTAACCCATACTATGATCTGCAAGTTGTAGAAGTATAGTATGAGTACCAAACACGTGGTACTTAGTGGGCAAATACCGATAGAGCACCAAAGATAAAGTAGATATATATAACATATAAACTAAAATTAAGTCTAAGCCCAAATATTCAACAACCTGATAATAAAGTCTGTGAGATAATAAGGATAATCTATCCTATTCAAGTCCAAGAAACTAACATAATAAGGATAAGGAAGTACTAAGAATGAACTAACTTATTCAATCTATACTTAGGAATCTCAATGCTATACCATATATCATCAGCCAATATATGAGTAAAGGGAAAAAGAAGGATATATAACATTATATAAGGACAATGGATGAATATACAATCTAAACAAATGAAGGAAGGGAGGGATATACTATAATACCATACCCACATATAAATAGATACACATATATTTATAAATAAGGTCGACTCAAGGTTCAACTTAAATCATCAGGCTAGCATCTTAAGTGTAATGACCTTTTCGGTCGCTTTTCATAATTATATTTATTTTCACAATTTGAGCTCTCCATAGTTTCCCGAGTCATGTATTACTTGATGGGATTGACCGTTCGGTTACCAAGTAGTTTGTTTGGTTTTAGAACCAATTCCTTATTTAGAAGTCTTCAGTGGTTCCAAATGGCACCAAGTGAAAACTTCCCTAAAATAATATCAAATGCAAATTCTGACTATGCTAGCATCTCCATAATATCAATTTTAGGCTAGGTATACCTTTGGCTTGGGTCCCAATGCTCCCAAGCTCATTTTGACCTATTGCTCAAAAAGTTTGAAATTTGGAAATATAGGTGTGGGACCCATATTTGGTTGAAACGACCTTTTATTGAAAATATGACTTTTTCATTACGCACAGAATTTTGAATTTAGTGTGGTTACATATTTCATTTGTGAAAATAAAATTACGAATGAACCCCGAGGCATCATTGCAAACTAGGAAAATTTTCCAAGTTATTGGTACTGGTGCCATCGCGATCGTGTAAGGATCACCATGATCGCGCCATGGCAATTGCAGCAAGGCCCATGGTGATTGCAATCCAAGTTATTGCAATTGCAGTATCTCTTTGCCTAAAGGGTCTATAAATAGACCCCAATGTCGCGAATTTGGGTATTTCCCCTTCATCCTTGAGACCTAAAAATCCTAAAAGGGTAAGATAACTCTAAATTGAGTCTTAGGTGTGACTTGGAATCTTGATTACCTTATATTTTCATGATTAACATTAGAGTTAACGTAAGAATCTATCACAAACCGAGACTACCCCTACTCGTAACAAGGTGCTTAAGACCAAAAGTGACCCCAAGCTAACCCATGGTTTGATATCTGCTATGAGCACTGAAGAAAGTAACAATATAACATGATTTGTTATAGCTAAACTAAAGGAAAATTTTATACAAACAAAATGCTCAGTATGTCTGAACATCTGATAAAATACTAAAAACATGTCTGACTATCTGAAAGCCTCTAAAACATAGGGAGTTGATGGAACAAACCTCCAACTAACTCCGCCTAACTAAAAGGTGAAATACTAAAAGTAACTATGGATAGCATATCCTGGAAAGATTAGGAATCACCACAACTTCTACTGAGTGGAACATGAACTGGATAAGCATAATTAGGGAACTAGGCGGCCAAACCAATATTGTGAAATCAATATAGCTCAAAATAGAGTATGCGGTCAGTACTTTGAATATACTGGTACGTGAGATAGGGATTAACTAAAATATATATAAGTACTAAGCATGAATGCATAAACATGTAAAATGAAAGCAAGACCAAGCATGATCATGTACTAAAATAACATGTAAAACTGAATAACTGATAAACTGAACATTGGTCATGTAAACCTAAATTGATTTACCCTGAATACTGAACTAAGACTGTGGGAACTAACTATAATTGACATACCCTAATCTGAGAAAATTGGGTCCCAACTTGTAAATCCAGTTGGAAGGGTGCTGGTACCTTGCCAAGGGTACCAACACATGTTTGACAGTGTGGCACCATAGGTTTGGAACTCAGGGATTACTACTAATGACTCATGCCTAACTGACGGGGGAGCTGCCATCCCCGTGTTCACTCGATTCTATGTGTTACTACAAATAGAATGGCATTGGTACTTATTTATATTCAACATAGTATAATACTGATGAGTGCTCATTCTAATATTATTATGAAATATAGAGATATAAGTCTAATCTAAATAACTTGTAACCTAAAAACCATAACATGCACTATTTACTTAGGTATCGGGTGTTCATAACCCACTAGCACAATCTATTTCAAAATACTCTTGGAAATTATGGAATTGTTCATAGTATGGGAAAATCATGAATAACAACCCGTATTACAATAACAAATCATGAGGTGGACATTTGCATTATCAAACATATGGTAACACCATTATCATGAGGGAATATGCCTTCATGGTTAAAAATAAAGAAAATTAAGTACATTTTATAGAATTATAATCCACATAAAACTTCACCAATCTAAAAAAAGGATTTCTACTTGTAGAAATAAGGAATTCTTGGGACTCAATGGGTGGAAGACACCTATTGATGAATATCCCATATTCCTAAAGTAGAAACTTGGATAAAATTTTTGTGGTTTGACTTGTTCTTGAAAAACCCTAATTACTTGAGAAAGAAAGGAAACCATCTCTTTGATACGCTCTGGTGGATTTGAGGGTTATGTTATGAATTGGGGCTTTTGGATCTTTTATACCACCCCTTGTAAATTTAAAATGACATGTGTTAGGCTTTTAAGGGAGTGGGAAAAGACATACAAGCCCCTGGAAAAGCGTCCAAAAAACCTACTCCCAGTCCCTATGTCTCACCCTACAACTCATTAAGAAGGACTACGAGTCATAGCCTAAGTCGTATGCTGGGATCCTGGGATTCTATGATCATTTTATTATGACTTTGACTTGCCACCTAATGACTTATAATGATTGACTACGAGTTGTAGGGTAAAGTCGTAGTTAGAAGTTAGGCCCTTGGATCATACACTGGTCAGACTATGGCTCCATGCAATAACTTGTAAGGTCTAACTACGAGTAGTACATTAGATTCATAACCACTGGAAAAGACTTGTGGGTACATACTTTTGTGACTAAAAGTCTATCCTAACGACTCATAGCTACTGATTATGAGCCTTAGGGATGATTTGTAGGCATTGGGACCAAACATGGGGCCTTCACTGATATGACTATAACTCATTCATCATGAACCATAATAAGTGGTTATGATGCATATCCAAAGTCTTAGTCATAGCAGTGTATCGGGTCCTTTGGAAAAAAATTCCCCAACTTCTTTCCATGACATCAGAAGGGGACAAGGCTTTCGGTATTGGAAAGCTAACCCCATGGGCTATCTTATGAGAGGTTTAAAACATGAAATCTCAGAGCATTACAATATCTCCCCACTAGGGTCATTCATCCTCGAATGAAACTAGTTGAGCTAGAGTATTAGGAAGACTGAAATCATGCACTAAACATTTATGAGCTGAATCATGATTAAATATCTGAATTAAGAAACATGATGCATGAACTAAACTAAATTCATGAATGAATAGTATGACATGAGGATGATTAGATAGCTAATATAGAATACATAAGAATTAATCTAAAGAACAATTACCTAAGCTAAATCTAAATTTGTAGAGAAGAGATAGGGATACTTAGTTCACATATCAGCTTTTGCATCCCAAGTATCTCCCTTGGTGAACTGATTTCTCCATAAAACCTTTACTAAGGCAACTTCTTTATTCCTCAATCTATGAATCTAGCGATCAAGGATGTCAAATGGGACTTCCTCATAGAAGAGGCTATTTTCCACATCTGCACTCTCTAAAGGAACTATCAAAGTTGGGTCACCAATGCAGTTATTTAGTAAACAGACATGAAACACTGGGTGCACTGCTGCTAACTTTGCAGGCAACTCTAACTCATAAGCTACCTTCCCAAAACATCTCAAGATTCTATATGGGACAATATACCAGGGACTGAGCTCCCCTTCTTTCCAAACCTCTTTACCCCTTTCATAGGAAAAATCTTTAGATACACAAAATCACTAATATAAAACTCAAGCTCTCTCCTCCTTACATCTACATAGGATTTCTGACAACTTTGAGCAGTATTTAGCCTTTGTTAAATCAACTAAACTTTTTCCATTGCCTTAAATACTAAATCTAGCCCTATTAAGGCAGCCTAACTAACTTTAAACCATACAATAGGAGATCTACACCTCCTACCATAGAGAGCCTCAAATAGATCCATCTAGATATTGGAGTGGTAACTGTTATTGTAGGAAAACTAAATCAAAGGTAAGTGGTCCTCCCAACTACCCTTGAAATCAATGACACAAGATCTCAACATAAATTCTAGGGTCTAAATGGTCCTCTCTACCTGACCATCTATTCGGGGATAAAAAACTATACTCAGGTGAACTTGGATTCAAAGACCCTTCTGAAAAAAACTTCCAAAAATAGGTGATAAACTGAGTGCCTCGGGCTGAAATAATGGTCAAAGAGACCTAATTTAATTTCACTAACTCCCTAAGATAAATTCTAGCGTAATCTTCGGCTGAATAAAAAGTATGAATAAGTAAGAAATAGGCTGACTTGGTTATCCTATCCACAATAACCCAAATGGAATCATGCTAATGGCGCAAAAAGGTAATCCTATAATAAAATCCACATTCACCACTTCCTATATCCAAGTGGGGATGATGAACTTTTGAAGCATACCACTAGGTCTCTGGTGCTCAACCTTAACCTCTAGACAATTCAAATACTTTTTTGCAAACTATGCAATATCCTTTTTCATACCATTCAAATAATAGACTTCCCACAAATTGAAGTACATATTAGTGTCTCCTGAAAGAATAGAATACCCAAATCATGTACTTTCGCTAACATTCACTTCCTCAAACCATCTATATTTTGAACACATAATCTACCTAGGTAACAAAGCACACCATCTCCCTTTTAGGAGAAAAACTCAACTTTTTGATCTTGAACTACCTCCTTCAACTTAACCAAACTAGGATCTCTATCTTACTTTTCTTTTACCTGAGACACAAGAGAAGTCTCTAAACCATTCTAAACCTATACACTATGTTTGGTGGAATCCACCAACTAAACAGTTAATCTAGAAAGCTAATGAACCTCACGAACTAACTCCTTCTTATCCTCTTCAACATGGGCATCACTTTTCATAGAAAGTCTACTAAGGGCATCGGCCATAACATTAGCCTTAACCGAGTGATACAACACACACATATCATAATCTTTCAATATTGCAAGCCACCTTCTCTAATGGATATTTAGATCTTTTTATGTGAACACATACTATTAACTCTTATGATATGTAAACATATCAAAGTGGACCCCATAAAGGTAATGCCTCCAAATCTTCAAGGCAAAGACAGCTACCGTCATCTCAAGATCATGAGTTGGGTAATTCTTCTTATGGGGTTTGAGCTAGCTAGAGACATATGCTACGACCTTACCCCACTGTATCAATACACAACCAAGACCAACTCTAGAATTATCATAATAAACTATGAACCCATCAGAACACTCCCCTAGAGTCAATATAGGAGTGAAAGTGAGTCGAGTCTTCAACTCCTAAAACCTCTTCTCGTAGGAATCTGACCATTGAAACTTGAATTTCTTCTGAGTCAGTCAAGACATGGGAGAACCAATAGAAGAGAATCCTTTAAATAACTATTGGTTGTAACTGACTAAACCCAAGAAACTCAAGATATTTGATGGAGAGATGGGTTTAGGTCAGTTTCTTACTATTTTGGTATTTTGAGTATTAACTTGAATTCTATCACTGAAAATAATGTCACTAAGAAAAGCTACTGATCTCAGCCAGAATTCACACTTACTAAACTTAGCAAATAAATAGTGATCCTTAAGGGTTTGCAAAACAATTCTCAAGTAATCCACATGATCACTTTCACTATGGGAATAGACAAGGATATCATCTATAAGGACTATGACAAACACGTCCAAGTACTGCTTGAACACCCTATTTATTAAACCCATAAAAGTTGTAGGATCATTCACGAGTCTAAAAGACATCATTAAAAATTTGAAGTGACCATACCGAGTTTTGAAGGTTGTCTATGGACTGTCATATTCTCAGACTTTGAGCTTATGATAGCCATATCTGAGGTCTATTTTATAGAAAAATTTACACCCTAGAGCTGGTCAAATAATTCATCAATCCTAGGAAGGGGATAATTATTCTTGAGTATGACTTTGTTCAACTGACGGTAGTCAATGTACATTTTAAGAGAACTGTCTTTTATGCCTATGAAAAAAACTGGAAAACCCTATAGAGAGACATTAGGCTTGATGAGACCCTTATCTATGAGGTCTTTCAATTGTTATTTCAATTCCTTAAGGTTAGCTGGATCCATTCTATAAGGTGGAATTGAAAAAGTCTAGGTATTTAGATGGAGATCTATTTTAATGTTGATTTCTTTCTCGAGAGGAACTCTATGAAAAGCTTTAGGAAACACATCTAGGAACTCATTTAATATGGTAATTTACTCAAGACTTAGATTTTTAGAACTTGATTCCTTCACTCAGAAAATATGGTAAATACCACCCTTAGAAGTAATCTTTCTTGCCTCAAGGGAAGAAACAAACCGATTTATAGGCGCTGAGGTACTACCCCTCCATTCTAAGATGGACTTATTAGGAAACCAAAATTGAACAATTTTGTTTCTACAATCAATTGAAGCATAGTAGGAATAAAGATAACCTATGCCTAGAATGACCTCAAAATTAGTCATCTCTAACTCTACAAGATCTACTAAGGAAGCTTTCTAGGACACTGTGACTAGGCAATTTCTGTATACTCATCTAGATATGATGGAACTAACTACTAGAGTAGATACTTAGAAGGGTTCTACTAAAATATCAGGACTGATACCAAAGTCTAAGACTATATAAGAAGTCACAAAGAAAAGTGAAGCTTCGAGGTATAATAATTCCTAAACATGAAGATAGAAGACTTATAATGTACCTGTAACTACGTCAGAAAAACTTTCTTGATCCTATTAAGTTTGGTGGGAATAGAGCCGATTCTAACACTGCCCATTGGTGGCATCCTGTTGAGCTGGGTAACCTATTAGATTTGAAGAATTTGTATGACCTTGCTAACATTAATTTATGCCCTTCCACATACTCACTAGGTAGTCCCTTATCCTGTGGCCTAACTTTCTATAACCAAAGCATGCATAACTGTCTTTTGCACACTCACCCTGATGGTTCTAACCACATCTCTCTAGGCTAGATTGGTGAGGCCGCTGTTCATAATACTATGAGACTTAGAGCCCTAGTCTCTATTACAATTACCATGTATGAATTTAGGTACTGGCACATTGGTTGAACATGGGGTTGGAGCTGAAAAGTTTTGTCAGAATTGAGAACGATTACCTCTATCTGACCTTTGTTGTGGGAAGTTGAAACTACCAATTTTGGCCCTCTTATTATCCCTTTCTTTTTCTTTGAGCTTATCTTCTTCAATCTACTGAGCATGAACCATCAAACTAGAAAGGTCCATATCCTTAATTAACATCGTTTTCCTTCAATCCTTGAACATATCCTCTAACACACCAGACACAAAATTGCATATTCAGGACCTGGAATCAGCCACCACAGTTAGAGCATACCTTGCTAACCAAGTAAACTTGAGTGAGTACTCCTTCACACTCATGTTTCCCTACTTCAAATTAATGAATTCCTAAGCCTTAGCTGCCGTCAAATCAATTAGGAAGAACCTATCTAGGAAAGTAGTAGAAAATTCATCCCACTCTACAGGCCTTACATTAGCATATCTATTCTCTTTCCACTACTTAACCCATGTATGGGCCACTCTTTACAATTGGTAAATGGCTAAGTCATCACTTTCGCTGGAAGCAATACCCATGATATCCATCATTTTTTGCACACAATCTAGAAACTCCTATAGATCTTCCTCATACTTGGTTCCATAAAACACTGGAGGATTCATTCATTTGAAATCTCAAATTCTAGTAGCTGTTGTGTTAACTATGGGGTTGGCTGGAGCAACAACCTACTTATTATTAGGAGCAACTATATACTAGGCTGATATAGTAAAGCAACTATAAATTCAGCGTGAGGGACCTGCTCATTATGAGGGTCTTTGAGAATAGGTGGGGCCGACTGGTCATCATTTCTCCTTCCATTAGCCCTTTTGGGTGGCGTTTTCTATAAATAGTAGAGGATGAGTTAGAAGGAGAAGTTTAATGAAGTTTACACTCCATCGCATGACATGAATACTAAAAGAAGAGAAACTTTCCTGAAATGTCTTGTAGCCTGTCATCCATAAGTGTGGGGTGCTTCACACCCAAGTACAAGACTCTACTTGATGCGATTTTAGATACCCTAGGACATTTTAAAACCTTAAACTCTACTACCAAGTTTATCATGACCTGAGACTACCCCCTAGTTATAACACAATGCTTAAAGCCATAAGTGAACCCAAGCTAACCCATGGTCTGATATCTGCTGTGAGCACTAAATGAAGTAATAATATAACATGATTTATGAAATATAAATTGGAGGAAGCTTTTATAAAAACAAAATACTCAACATGTCTGAACATCTGATAAAATACTGAAAAGAAGTCTGACTATTTGAGAGCCTCAAAAACATAGGGAGTTGATGGGACAAACCCCCAACTAACTTCATCTGACTAAATAAGGAAATACTAAAAGTAACTATGAATAACTTGTCCTCAAAAGATGAGGACTCACCACAACTCCTGCTGAGTGGCATACAAACTGTCAAAGTACGATTAGGCAATTGGGCATCCAAACCTATATTGTGAAATCAATATAGCACCAAAGAGAGAATACGGTCAACACTTTGAATGTACTGGTACGTGAGATAGGGAATAACTGAAATATATAAATTATAAAGAATGAATACATGAACATGTAAAATAAATGCAATACTAAGCATGACCATATATTAAAATAATCTGAATAACTGATAAACTGAACACTTGGTCATGAAAACTTGAATTGGTATACCCTAAATACTAAAAAGATATTTTGGGAGCTAACTATAACCAACATACCCTAATTTGAGAAAATTAGGGCCTAGCCTATAACTCCAGTGGGAAGGGTGTTAGTACCTTGCCAAGGGTACCAATACATGGCTGACGGTGTAGATCCACAAGGCTAATATCCCAAAGGATGGGAGTGTCATGCCTCTATTTAAGAGGGATCCCTCATAATCTATGGTGGCATTGTAGGTCTAGAACTTAGGGAATTCTACTAACAACTTATGCCTAGCTGGCTAGGGAGTACTCGATGCTAAGTGTTACTCCCAACTGAATGACACTAGTACTTATTTATATTCAACATAGTATAATACTAATGAGCGCTTATTTTGATATCATTCTAAATATAAAGATACAAGTCTAATCTGAATGACCTGTAACTTGAAAATCGTAACATGAATGATTTACTTTGGTATCAGGTGTTCATAATGCACCAGAACAATCTATTTCAAAATACTCTTGGAAATTATGGAGCAGTTCATGGTATGGGAAAATCATGAACAACAGCCCGTATTACAATAACAAATCATAAGGTGGACATTTGCATTATCAAACATAGGGTAACACCTTTATCATGAGGGAATATTCTTTCATAGTTTAAAATTAATACAATTGAGGACAATTTATAAAATTCATAATCCACATAAAACTTCACCAATTAGAGGAAAAAGGATTTATACTTGTAGAAATAAGGAATTCTTGGTACATAATGGGTGGAAGGAACCCATTGATGAATATCTTACACACTGAAGTAGAAGCTTGGATAAAATTCCTAAGGTTTGCCTTGTTCTTGCCTAATGAATATCTATGTTTTTTAGAGTTATGTTATGAATAGGGGCTTTTGGCTCTTTTATACCACCCCTGTAAAGCCAAAATGACATGGGTTTAGCTTTTAAAGGAGTCAATAAAGGCATATAAGCTCTTGGAGAAACATGCAGAAAAACTTGCTCTCAGTCGCTACAGCTCGCCCTACGACTAATTAGGAAGACTATGAGTTGTAGTCTAAGTCATAGTCTGGGATCCTGGGATTGTGAGAACATTTTGGTACAAATATGACTGGCCACCTAACAACTCGTAATGATTGACTACAAGCCATTGAGTGAAGTCATAGTTAGAAGTTGGGCCCTTTTATCATAAACTGGTCAGGATACTATTCCCTACAATGACTTGTAAGGTCTATGAGTCATACATTAGACTCATAACCACTGGAAAAGATTTGTGGGTACATACTACTATGACTACGAGTCTCTCCCAATGACTCATAGCCATTGATTACAAGTCTTAGGGATACGTCATTGGCACTGATACCAAACAGGGGGCCTTCATGGTATGCCTAAAATTCACTCATGGCAAATTATCAATAGTGGTTACAACTTGTCTCCTATGTCATAGTCCTAGTAGTGTATCAGGTCCTTTGGAAAAAATTTCCCCAACTTCTTTCCATAACATCAGATGGAGAGAAGACTTGAGGCATTAGAAAACTAACCCCATGGGCTATCTTTTGAGAGGTTTAGAATATGAAATCTCGGGGCATTATAGAATCCTTCAATTTCAAGCTTAAATTTCTTAATTATTTGAGCAAAACCACAAATAGTTTGAGGTATTGATTTTAGCCCTAAATTAGTTTTTTATCCATTTATTGAGAGTTATGATTCCTTGTTCATGTATGATTGTTGGGTTGACCTAAAAATATGATTTCCATAAATTGGACCTACTAGGGTGTTTGGTGTCATTTTTAAACCCATGCTACAATGGTGCAATATGGGTATCATTATTCTCGTATTTATGAGTCAATTAAGATTTTGATAGTTTGATGGCTTTTTGGGGATTATGAAGTGAAGAAAAGCAGGTAGTGAATGATATAAGCATTTACGGTTCAACTTGAGGTAGGCTTTTATCTACTTATCTTCGTAAGATGATGTGTGATATATATTATATGTGAATGTGAATTTTAATATTGATATGAGTAGAATGGCTTAGTCTTAACTATTGAAGTTTGGGGATTAGATGAGGGTTCTGGACCAAAAGGTGAAATTCTTATAGCCTCTTTTAGAGATTTATTGCCTCCTCTCTCTAGATTAAACTAATTCATAGAATAGGTATGAGACTATGCTAGGATTTGTATGTGGTTTTATGTTTGAAATGTGATTGTATGTTGACTTTATTTGGTCTAGTTTAGTGATCTCAATCATAATTTGGATAGAATTGACTTAAATGCCCATATTTCTAGATGAAATCCCTATCTTAGGATTAGACATGGATTTCTTGACATATGGAGATTGAATTAGATACCTTAGTCTAGTTTGGGTCATAGATTTCTTAAATATGGAAATTGAGGTATAAAAGTTGGTTCGTCAAGAAAACTTAGTCCAAGACTTGTGTTAGCCCTTGTAGAATTAGTGTCGGATGCTAGGTATTATTGAGACTACTGAGTCCTTAGAATGAGTTTACTTTATGACTTGGTAAACTGTGATAACTTTCACAAGATTATGATTAATGACTTATGGCCATGATATTTCTTATCGATGCTATATTTGGACTTTAGAGATTTTGTTTCCTCTTAGATGTGATCTTGGGCCTTTAGAGATGTTATTCCTCATATATATGATAATTGGTCTATATATAGATGATATTCCCTATAGTTATGATATATGACTTATAGATACGAGACACTATATAGGTTTGGTGTGCCTCCTAGCTATGATTCATGTCTTGGTTTATGTTATGACTCCTAGATATTAGATGATGTCGAATATGATTTATGACAATACATATATTATGCCTCAAAATAAGGCTATGACTTATATATTTGAGTGGGCTTATAAACATGATTATTGTATGAGTTCTAGATGCATAAGTGAGCCTAAGGTCGTGATTATGATGTTATGATTATTCTGAACATATTATTGGGCCAAAGGCCATGTTATAATATAGGTTAGATATCCAGGAAGTGTTTTTCCTTGTAAATGATACAGTTGTAGTTTATGAATATATATTTATATACATATTTCTCTGGTATGGAATGGAGAAAGATATGGTATATTACTTATAACTCATTGAAATGAATACTAGTGATGGCATTCATAGATTCAATACATTTATGATTATTATATTTGTAAATGATATGATTCTAGCTAAATTATGATATTATGACTATTCTACCTAAATAAACTATTAAAACACACTTTACATCTCAAAACTAGATTTCTTACAATAATAACTATCTAACTTAATGGATAATATATATACACATGACAAAGGCTAATAATGATGTTTTAAATAATTGATTGAGACCGATTTTAGTCTATGATTTGACACTATTACTTACTCCGATATTAAGATATCCCGATCCTTTTAACACTTTAATAATGACTTAGTCCCAAATATCACTAAGGGTGATGGACTTATGGATTTATACTCTTTTAGCCTCAGCTTACATCTTTGCACCAATTATATATATATTGATGCTTGTGATGATATGCTTATATACTCGGCAAGGCTAGAGGATATTATGATGATGATATTTGATACCCGACAAGGCGCAGGGATGATGTGACAATGCTATTGATACCCCAGCAAGGAAAAAGGATTATTATATTGAAGTTCCTATGAGTACATTTATCGGTTCGAGTCCTGCCAGCCCCATATATGGCATTTATATATATATACTCAGCAAAGTCGGTGGATTTTATTAATAAAGGCTATGATGATGATTGTTATGATGATAATGGTTATAATAGTGATGGTTATGATGATGGTATTGTGATATTATGGATTATGTGGCATTTATACTTATATGTGCATCACCTATCACCAATATATGCTTATGTCTATCAGTCAGTATGAGACGGTTGCTTATACATGTGTGATGACTATACTATGTGTTGTTGTATATTGATTGAACCTTTTAAGTCTGGGGCGATAAGGGTACATATAGGCCTATCTAGGTATTTGGTTTCCCGAGATAGCTGGTTACTTACTCTGTTATTGATATTGTTACGATCATTATTGTGTCTAGCTTATGATAGATTGGTCATTGATTCGGTATCTATATTTAAGGTATGATTCTGTCTTCTTCTATCTTATGATTTTATTATTATGCATGATTAATTCATGATGATACAAATGGATTAGAAACCTTGAGCTTTCTTAGTACTAAATCCTAATAGGATTATAATGAGGTAAATCCTAATAGGATTATAATGAAGAATTAACATAAAGATATGATGATCTAGGTTGTGATGTGAGCCGACCTTATATATATGCATAGCTATCTATATGTAGCTATGGTATTATCGTATGAAGCTTTCTTCATTTGTTCATATCGTATATTCATTCCTTGGACTTGTATATTGCTATATATTCTTTTTTCATCCTTTATTCATATATTGGTCAGGTATATACGGTATAGTGTAGAGATTTCGTGTGTGGCTGGAATAGGATAGTTCATCCTTGGTATTTTCTTACCCTTATTAGGTTAATATCTTGGGCATGAATGGGATTGGTTATCCTTATTAACTAATTAGCTATTTTATAATTACTAAACTCTTAGGTGTAGTTTCCTTTCTGTTTATATGTTATGTATATCTGCTTTATAGTTGGAGATGAATTGGTAGTTGCCTATTGAGTACCATTTATTTTGTACTCATACTACACTTTTACAGCCTATTGATCATGGTATAGGTCACCTCCGTTAATGTGTGCACCATGCAGAGCAACCATGGTTTGGATACTTAGAGTGAGCTCTTAATATTTGAAGTATTACTTACCTCCTTCTTATATATTAGACTAGTATCTATAATGTATTTGGAGATAAGTTATATCAATGTAACTCCTTTGATATTTCATTTTTGTTCTCTTAATATATTAGAAGATCCTTACTGATACCACCAGGTTTTGGGAACTTTATGGTAAATTTGATTCTCTAAATTCATCTATTCCATACTCTTTTCTATATAGATTTTGGGTTGTTCGTTACTAGTTGTTTTGGACTTCAGGGCTTGGCTTGCCTACTAGTGGGTTATAGAAGGTGCCATCATGACCTGAGAAATTAGGTCATGAAAAATCAGTGTCATAGCCTAAGTTTCACCGGTGTATTAGTATAAGAGCTAAGTGTTTAGTAAAGTCTTACAAATTAGTGTGGAGATGTCCATAACCTATCTTTAGGAGGCTATAGGGATATTTTAGAAAATTTACTTCCCGACTCCTTATCATGTGTCCGAATTGCTATGAACCTTAAACATATTCTGTCCCAAATAAATGATGCGAGATGAGAGATATTATCAAAAGTTATAGATGAGACCTTGACACATATTTCTAGATTTTCAGTGCAGTGGTCAGAGATCGATGTCGAAGACCTTCAGCGTCATCCAAAGGATTTGTGTCTGTCTTTGATTCCAGTTTAGCTCGTGAATACTTTAGTCCTTTGAGGTTCAACATTGGGGATCCAAGTATTATTGTATATCCCTCATATCCATGGATAAAATTAAAAATATCAAGTAGTTCTCAAACACAAGTTGAGTTTACTAGTGCTCATCAGGGTTCTTGACCAGTTTCTTAGTAAGAGATTAGGTTTTTAGATTTGGTCCAGGCATTTTCCTATTCTATATTATTCAGAGCATAATAGGGTGCATGGAATCATTAGAGGTTTAGCATTACCACTCTATTTAACTTCGAAGTGTATAAAAGCAGTTGGATCTTTCTCCTCTTAGGTTATGGATTATGCACAGGCTACAGAGAGAGCATGTATTGAGATCTATGGAGGTGACGACAAGAGTCCATTCCATCACTATAGTGTAATTGGAATTGTATCTGAGAGCTTATTTTAGTTATGGCGAGATGAGACATCAGTTCGGAGAGTGCCCTAGATACGAGTTAGTGATCGAGTAGGATTAGAACATATTTACTGGACAACCTAGAGTTTCTGAGATAGTATATGATTGCGAGAAGGATGGATATTTTACTTGAGTTTTCTCTCAGTGTCAGTTGGCCAACCATCTGGGCCTCGTTTATGTTTCTCACCAGTATTAGAGCTTCAAGAGTTGTTACTACTGCAGAGAGATTGATTATTGGCCTATAAAGTATCCTGGTAGGGGATGCTAGTCATTTTATCTTATTTAGATCAATTATGTGATATTGTGGCATCCTAAGTTAGAGATAGTGAACTTGGCAGCTCATTTGATGATATAGCCGGTCGATCTATGTCTGGACTCATTTATATTTACTTTCCCTATATTCGTCAGACATGTGATTGCAGATTTTACCATGATGGGTGTACTTTTATTTCCCGCATTTATCTTTTATTATTAGTATTGGGGTTTTTGCACACATTAAAGATTATGTGCCTTGATGAGTTCATGTTGGTTATTGTGTGCCTTATTATTGAATTCGTGATTATATTTCTACTCCATGATTTATTTTGTTTAGTAGTAGATGGAGTAGATATATTTTAATATTTTCTCCCTATGGGTGTAGCTTTTGGGTTTGAGTACAATTTATCTTGGTACCTTGGCCTTATTGTGGCCCTTGAGTGGTACATGATATTGATGTTTATTTTTGTATAGCCTACTCATTCTATTGATGCTGCTATTACTATTGCTATCACTGCTTGAGGTTAATTATGTTATTTGACATTATTACTTGATGTAATTGATCCTTGCTAGGTAGATATATACACTAGTGTTATCTAGTTAGAATTTTATTTCCTAGTGATTCTTATTCGATGTCTTAAGTAGATATAGCCCTACTTAATGATTTCCTTTACACAGCACGGCAAGGTTGATTATTTTCCCTTTTGGTTACCTGTGTTAGATTGATTTATTAATGTATTGTGGTATCAAAAGTAGGTTGATCTTTCATTGTTCTATATGGTGATAAAGTTGGCAATTTAGTTATATTACCCGATCTTCAGTTGGAGAATTCTCAGACTTGCACCCTGGGTTGTGAAAGTTGTTGCTTTGGCTATCCCTTTCTATATAGCCTATTTTTAATCTTGACCAATTTTTGGTTCATTCTTTATATATGGATATTTCATTGCCCAATAGTGATTTTAACATTGAGATAGAGATGTCATGGATTCATCTCTTAAGTTGTTGGTTTCATTCCTTTATGATGGTCTCCCCTTGTTATTAGTGTTGAAATTGGATACTTCTATATTGCTTTGATATGGTTTGGTATTAAGTGGAGTCAAAAAGTTAGAGACAATTGGCCTTTCCTATGATTGCTTCTTGAGTTGGTTAATTAGAAGTTCTTCATCTTGAGTTTTTTGGTTCATTTTCTGGAAGTGGCCTTGACCTTGGCATTGGTGTCGAGATTGGTGTTTTTTTTCTCTATGAGGTAATTCATGGATTAATCAAGTTAGGATTACTTAGGTGGATTCAGGAAATCCCCATTTCAAGATTTGTTCAGCCATATGAGGCTTGGTAGAGTATTTCTCCTCGATGATATGTGCCTATGGCTATTCATTATTGAGATAGATTTCTGTGTTTTTTAGTTTATGGCTTGAGTTGCATTTGATCGAGTTGCTAGAGTTTTTCCATTGCTAGTGTGGTTTGCATCCTTGGGGAGTTCTTAAGTATGCTTTGATTGTTCATGCCCTCCAACAGATATGGAGTGGATCACCAGTGTCTTCAGTCAGTGATTTATCTTCATGCTTCAATTTTGACTCTGCATGATCTGCTATAGATAGGCCCAATTCAGACTGTATGGTCAGTGTGAGTATTTGACCTGAGTTTAGTTCTGTTGGCTCTGTTTTTACTCGAGCCTTGGAATGGTGATTTGGAAGTTATGCTAAATTTGGGGTATGGATGCCTACTCGTCTTCAGGTTTGGTTTGGGTAGTTCAGATTAAGATATTCAACCTTGATGTTGATATTTTAGCATAGGGTTGTGGAGATGAGTGCAACCTTCATTTTAGATTTGTCTCAGTTTGTATTTTATTGATACAGTTGTGAAGATAAGTGTAACCTTTATTTTATATTTATCTCAGTTTGTATTTCATTGATAGGATGGTTGAGCCTACTCTGTAGTTACCTATTTGGTGTTCTCGAGTTCGGATGAATTATAGTTGATAAGTGTTCAGATGATGGCCCATGGACTCAATATTGGTTCCTTCAGCTTGGACAACATTCTTGGTTGGATCCTTAGTTATCTTTTGGATTTTAGACTCAGTGGGGGTAATATACTCTAGTTGGATCCTTCATTCTGGAGCGGATCATTTAGTGATGAGTAATATGCCTTGATCTTTTGGATTTCAGTTTGATTAACATCAAGACTAGTTGTAGTGTGGGCATACAATGCATGCCTTGATTATTTCCATTTGTATGCCCAGATAGCGCCTTATGGGCTTATTCTTATGTTTGCCAAATGGAAATTCAATGAATCAGCTTTAGTACTTCGAGTTCTCTATATTAGGATTGCGCTGATAGGACCTAGGTGGTTTTCCTCCTGGTTTGGAGAGGATAACTGGTGTGAAATTGTAAAGAAAGGTTATACGTGGATTTGGAGTCAGTTGTTGGACTCATTCCTTGGGTTTATGGCTTGGATGAAACTTTGTTGATTGTGTAGGTATCGAGATAGTATTAGTGTGTTGTGGTTTAAATTTCCGTGCATTGGCATTCTCATTTTAGTTTGAGTCCAGTTAATGGTTGAAGTTGAGTTTTAACTGTTTGGAAGAGAAGTGAGGGTGCTGGTCAAAAAGGGATACCTATGGAGAAATGCCTTAGAAGTTTTTACTCTTTGTGGAGGTTATGTGGGAAGTCATGTTCAGAGCATGCATGCCCCGTACGTTATCCCTTTGAGCATTTGAGATTCTTTTTATCTATTGACTTTTGCGGACAAAAGTTCTTTTAGTAGTGGATATTTTACTAACCCTTACAGTCACTTTCATAATTCAATTTATTTTTGTCGTTTGAGCTTCTCCATAGTTTCCCCAAGTCATTTATGACTTGCTGGGACTGACTGTTCGATTATCCGGTAGTTTCTTTGATTTTTAGAAACAATTCTCTATTTAGAAGTCTTCACTGGTTCCAAATGGTCACCAGGAGAAAACTTCAGTAAAATGATCTTGGATGTAAATTTCGACTATGCCAGTAGCTCTGGAATATCAATTTTAGTCTAGATAGACACTTGGTATGGGTCCCAATGCACCTGAGCTTATTTTTACCTATTAGTTAGAAAGGTGGAAATTTTGAAATATGGGCATGGGACCTTTATTTGATCAAAATGAATTTAGATTGAAAATCTGACTTCGCCAAAGCATCTAGAACGTTGAATTTAGTGTGGTTACATAGTTCATTTGCAAAAATAGGATTCCGAATGAATCTCGGGGCATCATTGGAAACTTGGAATAATTTCAAAGTTTCTGGTACTGGTGCCATGGGATCGTGCAAGGATCAGCATGATCACTCCGTGGAGATCACAGCAAGGCCCATGGAAATCGTGACATGGAGATCATAGTCCAAGTTATGTGATCGCAATATCTCTTTTCCTGAAGGGTCTATTAATAGACCCCAATATCGCGAATTTAGGAATTTCCCCTTCATCTTTGAGACCTAAAAAAACCCTAAAAGGGTGAGAAAACTCTAAATTGAGTGTTGGATGTTACTTGGAAACTCGATTAACTCATATTTCCATGATTAACAATGGATTTAAGGTAAGAATCCTTCAATTTCAAGCTTGAATTTCTTGATTGTTTGAGCAAAACCCTAAATAGCTTCTGGGCTTGATTTTAGCCCTAAATAAGCTTTGTTTTCACCCTTTTCTTTAGGGTTATGATTCATTGTTGGGTTGACCTCAAAAAGATGAATTCTATAAATGGGACCCACTTGCGGTTTTTGGTGTTGTTTTTGGACCCAAAACACAATGTTGCAATATGGGTATTGTTATTATTGTATTGATGAGTAGATTATGATTTTGATAATGTGATGGAATTTCGGGGACTGTGAATTAAAGAAGAGCACTTGGTGAACGATATAAGGATTTGCAGTTTGGCTTTGAGGTAGGCTTCTGTCTACTCTTCTTCGTATGATAATGTGTGTTATTTATTGCGGGTGAATGTGAATGTTAAGATTCATTGTGATAGAATGAGTTAACCTTGATTATTGATGTTTGGGGATTAGATAAGGGTTTTAGACCCATTAGGTGAAATGCTTATTACCCTATTTAGAGTCTTATTGCCTGCTCTCTCCAGATTGAACTAATTCATAAAATGGGTATGAGACTATGCTAGGATTGGGATATGGTTTTAGTGTTGGAAGCGTGATTAGTATACTAACCATATTTGGGCTAGTCTAGTGATCTCAAAACCATAATTAGGATATAATTAAATTAAATGCTCATGTTTCTAGACGAAGTCCCTATCTTAGGATTGGTTATGGATTACTTGACATTCAGAGGTTGAAATAATTACCTTAGTCTAGTTTAGGGTATAAATTGTGTAAATATAGAAATTGAGGTTTAGAACTGGGTTCATCCAGACCACTTAGGCCAAGACTTGTGTTAGCCCTTGAGACTTAGCTACCAATGCTAGGTATAGTTGAGACTATTGAGTCTTTAGAATGAGTTTACTTCGTGACTTGGTAAATTGAGATAACTTTCCCTAGATTATAATCAATGACTTATGACCATGATATTCTTTATAGATGCAATATTGGTCCTTTAGATATGCTATTTCCTCTTAGATGCGATATTGGGCCTTTAGAGATGTTATTCCTCTTAGATATGATAATTGGCCTATATAGAGATGATATTCCCTATATAGAGATGATATTCCCTTAGATATGATTATAAGTGTGGTGTGCCTCCTAGTTATGATTTATGTCCTGGTGATATAGTATGCCTCCTAGATGTAAGACGATGTCGAGTATGCTTTACGACTTATACATATATTATCCTACATAATTAGGCTATGACTTAAAGATATGAGAGGTCTTATAAAAATGATTATTGATATGAGTTCTAGATACGTATGTGGGCCTAAGGCCGTGATTATGATGTTATGATCATTCCAAATAGATTATTG
This sequence comes from Capsicum annuum, assembly GCF_002878395.1. Taxonomy (NCBI): domain Eukaryota; kingdom Viridiplantae; phylum Streptophyta; class Magnoliopsida; order Solanales; family Solanaceae; genus Capsicum; species Capsicum annuum. The sequence continues at coordinate 8,333,334 of NC_061112.1, read as the reverse complement.
GGCCAAAGGCCGTGTTATGATATTGGTTGGATATGTAGGAAATGTTTATCGTTGTAAAGGATATGGCTGTAGTTTATAAATCTATATATATATAAATAGTATGGGATGGTGGAAGATGCGGTATGTTGCTTACGACTTTATTGATATGAATACTGGTGATGACATGCATAGATTTGGTACATTCATGATCATCATATCTGTAAATTATGTGATTCTAGGTAAATAATGATCCTATGACTATTCTGCCTAAATAAGAGATTAAAACCCATTTTTCATCTCAAAAATAGATTCTTTATAATAATAACTGTCTAACTTAATGGATAATTTATATACATTAAGGACGCTAATAATGATGTTTTAAAGAATTGACTGAGATCGATTCCGTTCTATGATTTGACACTATTACTTATGCCAGTCGTGAGATATCCTGACCCGTTCCACTATTTTTGATGATTTAGTCACAAAGATCACTCTGGTCAATGGACTTATGGATTTATACTCTTTTAGCCATGACTTGTTATGGCTAGCCCCATGTATGGAATTTATAAAGATATATACTCGGCAAAGACAGAGGATTTTGATGATAATAGATATGATGATGATGGTTATAATGATTATGGTGATGACAATGATGGTTATGATGATGGTATTATTATATTATGGATTCTGTGGCATTCATACTTCCATGCGCAACGCCTACCACCAGTATGCACCTATCTCTATAAGTTGGTATGGGGCAGTTGCATAGATATGGGTGATGACTATGCCTTGTGTTGTTATATATTGATTGAACCTTCTAACTCTGGGGAGGTGGAGGTATGTGTAGGCTCGATTAGGCATTTGGTTATTCGTGATTGCCTGTTACTCGCGTTGTTATTAATATTGTTATTATCATTGTTATTAATAATGTTGTGTCTAGCTTATGATAGATCAGTCATTGATTCGATATCGAGATTCGAGGTACGATTCTAGCCTCTTCTATCTTATGATTTTGTTATCATGCATGATTAATTGATGATGAGCAAATGGATTATAAACCCTAAGCTTGTTAGTATTAAATCTTGATAGGATTATAGTGAGGCCTTAAAATGAACATATGATGATCTAGGTTGTGCTGCGAGTTGACCTTATGTATATTCATAGCTAGATATATGTAGCTATGGTATTGTCGTGTGACCCTTTCTTAATTTTTCATATTGTATATCCATTCCTTGGCCTTGTGAATTTCTATATAATCTTCTTTCATCCTTTATTCATATATTGGTCAAGAATATATGATATAGTGTTTAGATTTCCGGGTGTGGATAGAAAAAGATAGTTCATCATTGGTATTCCCTTAGCCTTATTATGTTAGTATCTTGGCCATGAATATGATAGGTTTATCTTTATTATCTTATTGGCTATTGTATGATTATTGGACTCTTGGATGAAGTTTCCTATTTGTTTATATGCTATGTATATCTGCTTTATCTTTGGAGCTCAGTTGAAAGTTGCCTACTGAATACCATTCTTTTGGTACTCATACTACACTTCTGCAGCCTGCAGATCACAGTACAGGTTATCACCGTTGATGTGTGCATCGTACGGAGAATCCATGGTTCGGAGACTTAGATTGAGCTCCTAACATTCAGAGTATTACTTACATCCCTCTTATGTATTAGACTAGTCTCTATGTTGTATTCAGAGAATTAGTTGAATCAGTGTAACTCCTTTGATATTTCACTTTTGTACTCTTAATTTATTAAAAGCTCTTGTACTGATACCACCAGGTTTTGGGGACTTTATGGTATATCTGATTCTCTTACTTCATCTATTTCTCATTCTTTTTATATAAATTTTGGATAGTCCGCTACTAGCTGTTTCAGACTACAGGGCTTGGCTTGCATACTCATGGGTTATGGTAGGCGCCATCATGACCCATGAAATTGGGTCGTGACATTAAGACCTCATAATCATAGCAGGGACTAATTCTAGCATACTCAGGGTTTCTAATCTAAACGTCTAATCATGAGATAATCATGCATAATAATATAATCATAAGATCGAAGAGCCAGAAACATACCTCGAATATAGATACCAAATCATTAACAAATCTGTCACAACCTAGCCATAATAATGATCATAACCATGATAACAACAATAACAACAACAACGCAAGTAACCGGCTAGTCCAGACAACTAATACCTAATCGAGCATTTCACAAACCCCCACCGCCCCAGGCTCAGAAGGTTCAATCAACATACAATACACCACAATCCATTTATCACCCATACCTACGTAATCCCCCATATGGCTAATAGATATTGGTGCATACCGGTGATACGCAATGCGTATGAAAGGATGAATGCAACAAAGCCCACAATACCATAATCGAATCAAGTATCATAATATATATCTGGACTCGAATCGATAAGTGTAATTAATATTATAACCATTATCATCATAATCATTCTCTGTCCTTGCCGGGCATACATTATCAATATCATGATCATCCTACGGCCTTGTCGGGCATATAAACATACCATCATAATCATCCTCCAGCCTTGCCAGGTAAATAAGCATATCATCATAATCATCCTTTGGCCTTTCCAGGTATATAAGCATATGATCATAATTATCAACATATGTATATATATGCATACACACACACACACATATATATATAACATCAACACTATAATCTATCATCGGGTTTTACCCAAAATTTATATCATCAATACATCATCCGCCTCTGTCCCATACTAGAGAGATATGTAAATAGATATATAATAGGTGCACGGACTTAAACCATAGCTAAAAGAGTGTAAATCCATATGTCCATTGACCGGGGTAAACTTTGGGAATAAATCACTATAAAAGTGTAGTAAGAGTCGCAATCTCTTACGACCAAAGTAAATAACAGTATTAAATTATAGATCAAAATTTGCTGCAGCCAAATCTTTAAAACATCATTTTCAATCTCTTTACACATAGGTTATTTATTAAGACATGCATTAATAGATATAAAGAAATCTGTTTTAAGGTTAAAAGTAGTCTATAACCGCTATTTAGGGAAAACGATAATGAAATTATATTTTAGTTAGAATCGTATCATTTACCATAATTAATGATCATGAATATACTGAATCTATGCATTCCATCGCCAGTATTCAAATAATAAATTGTAAACATCAATATATCCATGAACTACAACCACATCCTTTGCAAGGATAGACATTTCTCGGATGTCTAATCAATATCATAACACAGCCTTGGGCCCAATAATATTTTCAAAATAACTACAATATCATAATTATAGCTTTAGGCCTACATACATGTCCGAAACCCATATCAGTAATCGTATCCATAAGACATCTCACATCTATAAGCCATAGAACATTTATGAGGCATCTCACATCTAGGAGGCATAATATATCGATAAGGTATCTCATATATAGGAGGCATAATATATCAATAAAACATCTCACATCTAGATGGCATAATATATGAATATGAAATCTCATATCTGGGTAGCGTAATATATCAACAAGGCATTTCATATCTATAGGCCATAAATTACATCTATGAGGCATCTCATACCTATAGGCCATATGTTATAACTATGTCTAGGCCTATATCATTAAGTATGATGACAGACCATATCATATGTCAAATTTGAAAGCCATATACTAGCTACAACCTAATAACCATAAGCAAGGAAAACCATCATCATTCACCAAGTCATGAAGTAACCTTATCCTAAAGGCTCATTAGTCTCAACTATGCCTAACTTTCATAAATAAGTCCGCTAGGGTTAACACAAGTCTTGGCTTAAGGTGGGCTGGAAAAACCCACTTAATCCTCGAATTTCATATTTAGGCAATTTCTACCTTGGACTAGGCTTAGATATCTAAATTAACTTCTCGTACATAAGCCAAAAGCAATCCTAAGATAGGAATTCCACCTTGAACATGATCAAGCAAGTCAACTCCGCCTAAATTACTATGTCAAGATCACTAAAATAGCCCAAATAAGGTTAAACATACTAATCACACTTTCAACAGTTAAGCTACATCCTAAATCTAGCATAATAGCATGATCATTCTACGTATTAGCTTAATTTATGAAGAAAACAATAGGATCCTAAAGGTGTAATAAGAATTTCACCTTACGGGTCAAATTCACCCATCTAATAACTAAATCTCAATAATCAAGACTAAGTCACGGTGTTCTAAATTTAATCAATCATAACTTTCATATTCACATGAAATACATAACACACATTATCTTGTGAAGAAGAGTAGTCAGAAGCCTACGTCAAAGTCGAACCATAAATCCTTGAATCGTTCACCAAATATCTATCTTCACTCCATGATCTTGAAATACCGCTACTCCATCAAAATCATAACTATGCATCATTAGGAGTAAAATGAGACACATATTGTTATATTTAAGATGGCTCCAAAAAAAGACCCCGGAAATGGGTTAAAAAAATTAAAGGAGTAAAATCATAATTTTGTTTGTAAAATACATTACCTATAGTGATAGGAGTTTATAGCTGAAAATCCAAGCGAAAATGAGTTAAAGCGATGTTGAAATCAATGAAAAAACTCTTTAAAACTCTCGTTAAAAACCCCAAAATACATTTTGAAATAAAGAATTTAAAGTTATTTTGAACATAAAATCGAGGGAAAATGATAATTATAAGATTAGAAAACTTATTCGTGGTAGAAATCTCAAAAAATCCTTTGGATATCCCAAATCCCATCTCCCAAGCTTAGAAAATGGTGAAAATAGGATTTTTAATTCTCAATAAGGGTACAAATCACGAAAAATAAAATTGAAGTTCTTAAGAAATAGGGAAAATAGATTTTTAAACTTTACGAATTCATACATGCATCGTGTTTATAGAGAAACGTATTGTATTTAACAAGATAATCCTAGTGTTTCTCAACCATCAAGGACTAATTCATTTTAGTTCTCTCGAATCAAAAGCGTTTACCAAAAAACAATAAGAAATCTCCAAGTAGTTAATCCTGCTAAGGCATTTACTTATGAAATAGGGGTTGGTAATCCTATTTTCTTGTCACTACTCTCTTTTCCAAACATCAATATTTCTTTCGAACAAGTTGCATTTTAAGGCATATCCTCTATGTTTGTAACCACGAGACTTAAACATAAGCGAAGAGGGTATGGTGTAAACAAATCAATGCATAATGAATTCAAAACCCAAAGTGATAGACTGTATGCTACAAGGTTTCCATAACCCTAACTAATAAACTTAGCTACTCATGAATAAAACGAAAAGCATCATAAATATATTCATCATACCAAAAACTAGAAGAAGATCTTGGTGTGTGAATCATGTAAACAAGAGAGAAAATGTTTCTCTCTCTCTCTAGGATAAGCCTCCACTCTCCTCTTTCTGAATAATACAGAATAATTTGATAATGAATAAAAATTCAGCATTAAGCCTTTTAATAATCTTTTCTCTCATAATTGCCTTCTAAGTCCCTAAACTAATTATAAATGACAAACACTTCTTGAACATAGTTTCTAGGCGCCACATTTGGTCCAGATTGCTACTCTCTCTTGTGTCATATGCCATCCGCATTCCATATTCCCAAAATGTCTTCATCTACCTCATTAATACCTAAAATCATGTTAATCACATCGGTTAGCTCAATTACATAGAAGTAGAGTAAAAACATAAGAAACAACGCACTTTGTTCTCTAAACATAGCTAAAATATGAATAAATTATGGTGCTTAGGCGTATAAATAAACCTAAGATCACTCCGAAATAGAGAAATAAGCCTAAAATTTAAATGAACTATCTGATTACCGAATCGACAATTTTGGCAAGTCATAAATGACCTAGAGCCATTGTGGGATAGATCAAAACATAAAAAATGCATGCATATCAAGGAAACATATTTGAGGGTTATTAAATTTGGTGAGGATTCCACTGCTAACACTAAAATCTACTGTTATCTAGGGATTCACCAAGAAAGTGTGGCTCTAGGTTATAACAATGCATAAACATGAATATAAAAAATATGCTACGTACTAGTGACAACATTAGGAGAACCCTCCTGATCCTGTCAAGTTTGAAGGGCATAGAACCTACCCTAATGTTGTCAACCAACTACACTAGAGGTAGCACTATGCTAAGTCAGGCGACCTACTAGAACTACAGAAGAGTTAGACTGGATTTGCTGATAAAAATCCACTGGGCAATCCCAGACACTGTGGCTTGACTTTCCATACCCAAAACAAGCATCACTACCTGCCAAACACTCATCTTTATGGATCCTACAACTCTCATGCGAACTGGGTTAGTGTAAGTACTATTCACACTACTTGAGACTTAGAGCCTAGTGCTCTATCATAGGTATCCTGCCTGAACTTGGGAATTGGAGCACTAGTGGAAGATGTGGCTAGATCTAAGGATTTCTGGTGAAAGTGAGAAAGATTACAACCATCTGACCTTTGTTGAGATAAATTGAAGCTACCTATTTTGGCCCTCTTATTCTCTTTTTCTTTCTCCTTAGTCTTCTATTCCTCAATCTATTGAGCATGGACCATGAATTTGGAGATGTCCAACTCCATAACCAACATAGCAATCCTACACTCCCTACCATATTCTTAGAAACACCTACACAAACTTGCTCATTTAGGCCCTAGAGTTCAATCATAGTCAAAGAATACCTTGCCAACTGAGTAAACTTGAGTGAATACTCCTTCACACTCATACTTCCCTGCTTCAGGTTGATGAACTCTTGCACCTTGGTTTTTCTCAACTTAAGTGGGAAGAAACTATCTAGAAATATAGCAACGAACTTTTCCCACTCTACTAACCCTTCATCCGTACGCCTGTCCTCCTTCTACTGCTTGAAACATATGTAATCCACTCCTTGAAATTGGTAATTAGCCATACAACACTATCAGTTGAACAGATACCCTCAATGACCTTATGAATACTATCTAATAACTCCTCTGGATGCTCCTCATGCTTGGACCTAAAGAACACTAGTGGATTTATTCAAGTAAAGTCTCAGATTCTATTAGCTACCATATTCACAACTATGTTAGATGGTGATACAACTTACTAGTTAATTTAAGCTGTCATAGATTGGGATAATACAAAGAAGCCCTGAACTCAACATGAGATACCTTCTCATTTATAGGGTCTTTCGAAACTAGAGGCGGTGCTGGTTGATTCCATTCCTCCTCCCATTAGTTCTCTTGGGAGGCATTGTCTATTAGTGAATAGAGGATGAGTTAGAAGAAAAAGTTTAATAGTATTCATACTCCATTGAATGACATGAATCATAAAATAAGTGAGACCTTCCTAAAACATTTTGAAGCCTCTTGATCCTAACTATGGTGCAGTTCACACCCATGAACAAGACTCTACTTGATGTGGCTTTTAGACACCCTAGGAAACTTTAAACCTACTGCTCTGATACCAATTTTGTCACAACCGAAGACTGCCCCTAGTCGCAACACATTGCTTAGAGTCACAAGTGGCCCCAAGCTAACCCATGGACTAGCATAACACTAAGAATACTGAAAAGTAATAAAATAATAGGAGAAATCTAAACTTAAATGATTGATGGAAATACTAATAAGGAAATACTGAATAATTAACCAAAACTAGAAATAGAACTATTTCACAAACCAATATACTAAAAATCTATACATCTGTCTAAAACCCTCTAAAACTGAATGATTGCTGGAACAAGCCCCCAACTACCTACAACTGACAAAAATAAAAGTAGACTGAAAAGTAAATAATTGATAACTAGTCCTCGAATGATGAAGACTCACCAAAACTACTGCTGAGTGGTACAGGAATGTGCTAAGTACAATCTAAGTGTTGAGCGTCCGAACCTATATTATAAAATAATATAGTATAAAAAAAAATATGGGATCAGTACATTGAATATACTGAGTATGTACGCAACTAACTAGTGTAATCTGAACATTAATGCATGAATATGTAAATTGAATGCTAGACCAGGTATAAATATGTATTGAATGAAAGTTGAATAACTGAATACATGGTCATACAAATCTGAATTGAAACATAAACTAAAATGTGAACTGAGGTATGTGGGAGCTAATAATAATAGACATACCTTATTCTAAGAAAATAAATGTCGAACCTATAACCCCAGTTTGATGGGTGTTTAGTATATTGCCAAGGGTACGAATATTGGCTGGCGTAGATCTACTGAACTGATGTCCCAAAAGACTAGGGTATCATTGCTCAAATGGAGGGTGACCCCTTATAACCTATGATGGCACCATAGTTCTGGAACTTAAATACTTCTACTAAAGGTCTCAGTCCTAACTGACAAGTGAGCCTTCATCCCCACATTCACTCGGTGCTAAGTACTACTCCTAACTAAAAACACTAAAAACTAAATTGATCATCTTAATTACATTCTAAAAAATCAACAATGGATAGTCTGAAGTGCTCAAAGACATATAAACTGATATATGCATGAGTCACTAGGTATCAGGCGTTCCTAACCCACTAGCTCTTATAATGCAACTAAACGTGATAATATTAAAATTTGATCATAATAGGGAATTTTATAAACCAGGCAAAAACTCAATGATTTATCAACATAAAGGGAAATTTGTGTTTCTGAGTTTAGGAAGATGCTAAATCTATGGGGAAACATATATTCATTGTTCAATTACAAGAATAAACTAATGAAATTAAGAAAACTCAGATTTGACCAAGAACCCAAAATTTAAAGAGGAATTAAATTTAGAATTTAAGAAGTCTTTGGAATGGGTGGAAGGAACCCATTGATGAAATCCCACATACCTGGAGATGCAAGCCATAGATAAATCCTTGGAATTTAACTTGGCTTTGGAGAAGAATAATCACTTCTTGTTCTCAATTTTAGTTTATTTTGTAACTTAATGGGGATTTTGAGGAAAATTAGGCTTATATTCCACCCTTGGGAGGTCCTAAACGACATGGATTAGGAGTTAAAAGAATTGAAAAAGACCAAAAAGCCCTTCTTAAAATGTTCAAAAATTCTAGAAAATAGTCATTACGATTTAGGTTACGACTTGTTAGGTCTGGTAATGATTTTTATGAGGAGTCATTATCAGAGACTTGATTTCTTAGTTTCTTACTATTGTGATGATAGGCCCACCTCACGACTCATTTAGACTAATAAAAAGTCGTGTGCTAGGCACTTCATCATCTGACTAAAATCTTTGGTCCCTCACTGGCGTGACAACGATTCTTCACTATGACAGGTTGTGTCTGACAATGAGTCATTTCCAAAGTCATTGTCGCTGACAGTTTGAAAATTTCTCAGTCAATTTGACATATCTTTTTACTACGCTATCAAATTAAGGAGAGACTAGTGGCATTGGAAAGGTAATTCAATGGCCTATTATTTATTGGGTCTAAAGCTCAAAACTTAGGGTATTACACTAAAGTTGCATATCTAAAAATGAATCATCATATTTATAATTTCATAAATAACCAAATCAATTTAAAATAACACAATATAAAGTTCTTGAAGTGAAAGTTTCTTATAACTGACATACATCATATAAGCTTGTGATTTCTATCATCTGACCTATGTGGAAGGACTGTCCTTAGCCTTGTAGGGCATATATCCTATCTATCTATCTATTTATGGATCCACTAATAAGACTCTTGGATTAAAAGGAGTCACCTGACTTGTAAGTGATCGTTAACCTATGATGGCAACATTGTTAGAGGACATATGTTATCTAAACCTATGTCCTCTATATGATAAATAATCCTCCCAAAACTATCATAATTTTATGTACTCATAAAATATCATGTGATTTATCTAAAGCCATAAGGTGAGTCTTTGCTCAAAATTTGATCACTGACTATTTTACTTTGAGACTATGCTCAATTCCCTAAGATCCATAATTAAGTTCTGAACTCTCGAGTAATTAATCTTTCATTAAATGTATATTTACAAAATATTCATGAGGAATGACATAAATCTTAAGTAAGTTGCAAAGTAAACCTTCAATTTTCATAAACAATGCGAACATGAATTATAAAATCATGGAGTTTTAGGGTTGATCAAAATTCTTTCAAATGCTATAACAATAAGATCAATTCAAGAATCATAAAAAGTGAAACTATAGACATAAGGTTAAGACCCCTAACTTCAAACTTCAATTCAATGATTTTCACAAAATACTAAAATCCCCTTGGTAAATTTTCATAAAATAGTATAAGACATGTAGAATAAAAATTTGGGCATGTGAAAATTTGAAATCCTAACTTATATTCATGTAGCAATATTAATGAAATCATGGCATGAGGATTAAAGGGTTTTCATCACTGACTTATACATACCGGAGAAAAAGATAGGAACTTGATTGAGGACTTGAAATAACCTTTCTAGGTTTGAGGTTTGCAAGTCTTTTCTCTTTGGAGTTTAAGAGGAGCAATAAAGAAAATAAGTCAATGAATCTAAGTATATAAATTGGATTGAAAGTGAAAACATCAAAAAAATGTCTCTGAGGAGGTTAGGGATTAAAATACCCTTAATTATGTGGAGTTTGGTAGAAAAAACATGTCTAAAAAGGAGTTGAACCATTGGGCCAGTCATGAATCCTAAGAGGCGCTCTATATGGCCTATCTCTCTCACTCAAACCCCTAGCGTGAATACCATTACACCTCTTGGATAAAATGTAACGACCCAAAGTATCTTTATATGTAAAAATGCCTTTAAAATAATTTACTACAAATAATAGGATTAAAATAAATCACATTTATTTTTCAAATCATGCCCTAAGAAAATTGGGACAAGAGGCCTAATAATGAACTGGGATGAACTTTTGGTAACTATTGCAATGGTGGGGTAACCGATGCAGTGGTAAAAAGTAGTTACCCCATCGAGAAATTTTTAAATACCCTCTTTCTTTTTTATTCCTCAGGTCGCCTTTCCTCCAAAATTACTCTAAAAATCCTATTCTCCCAAACATGAGATTCTAAAGGCCAAGGTTTATGAGGGTTGTTTTAAGACACATTCAGACGGAACCTAACATAGAAATATATTTAGCACATGTGGGACAACTTACTCCTCTTCATAGTAGTATTTTTCTCATAAGAGAGAAGTTATAGTCTACTTTGTAGTACCTAGACTTGGGATAGATGCATCCATGTTAATGGTAACATGGAGAGTATTATGCATTACATCCTTATGTACAGAGATAGATGGATGAACACATTTAAAATTTGGTAGACTTGAATATAGCATATTATTATACCCGATGTTAATGCTTTTGAGTATGATAAGGAACATATAGAAAGGTAGAGCGAATGTGCATAGCTTAGTATATTTTTGGGCTTAAATATAATGGAAAGTTAAATGAGACAACATAGAATAGTAAAAAGTGAAATTAAGGAATTCAATTAATTCTAAAATGTCTTAAATGGTCAAATTACACTAAAAATGGTTAGAAGGGTGAGGTATGACTAGTTGAAAATTAGTAATTATAATAATAAAATTTCATGACTGACGAGTGGACATAAATGAGTAAATGTTATAGAGTAAAGAACAATTCTTCCTAGCAAAAGTGATTACGGAAGTATAGAGGATAATGTAAAGAATGTAAAGTTGGATTGACAAAGAAGAAGTGGTGATAGCATAAATTTGAATTTTGGAAACTCCACAATGCTGTATGGTGTATAATGGATGTGAATACTTATGTATAAATTAAGGTCTCAGATTTAAAACGAGCTATAATTTTGGTGAAGCACTTAGACTTTCTTGGCTTTGTGTTGTTTTTGAATCTGGCATCTATGATTTCCTTCTAGCATGACTTGTGATTTATTGACTGCATCATATTTTTGTGGTACTGTGTTGATCTATTTTGATGATGATTCGAGTACCATAATAGTATAAATATGATTTTTTGTGATATTTTCTAAGGGTTTTTTTTGTGAATTTCTCATTTTTATATGTTTTGAGAATTTTACCCCTCCGTTGGTTGTTATGTGATATTTCAGGAGTGTGGGGATAGTTTGCATAGTTCCTAGTACAAGTCAAAATAATTTGAGCATGTTTGTGGTTTTAAGGGGTTAAAAGGCTTTATAGTTAACTTTGATCAACATTTGTTGTTTGATGTGTCATACCACACCTTAGATTTGGAACATAGATTTTGGATTGGCAGTGTGGTTAGTATGATTTTATGGATTTTGGGTCTCATTTTGACCCTTGGTTTGGAAAATTATGAAAATAGGTCTTGGGAATTAATTTTGTTAATACAACCTCTTTTCCAAAATATGATGTTGCCATTGATTCCAGAACATTGAATTTAGTCTACCAATATATTTTGTTTATATGCGCGAGATTTCAAATGAGTCACGATGGTTTGATCCGCAACTTTGCATTTTTAGAAAATTTGTTGTTGCACTAGTTATCTGGTGTAGCCAATTTAGTGGCCATGTGACCGTTAAAACAGTGACAATTTTAGCATCCTAGGAGCTACTAAAACAGTACTTAAGTGCTTTAGAGGCCTCCGCTTAAGTAGTTTGGAGATCACTTTAGCAGTCAACACGTGTAGGGTGACTTATTTAGTGGTCGACCCATGCTAAAGTGGTGACCGCTATAGCGATTAGCACTTGGTCAAAGTAAAATAACCTTTCTCAATTTTTCTTCCATTTTTAGGACTTTGAATTTCGACTAGAGAGTATTTTGGATGATTTCTTTCATTTGAAGCTTGGGTAAGCTCCAAGTCACTATTTTAATTATTTTACTTCAATTTTTACTATCTAAAATCTATTAATTCATGATTTCAAAAGTAAAATCCGGGGTTTTTTGATCGAAAGAACTAAAATGATTTTTCCTTAATTTAAACTCCATTTTTACTTTGGTGTTGTTCAATGACTTCCTTTAATTATGGGTAATGTGTTTATGAGCAAAAATTTTGGTGTTACCCTTTGTTTTCAAAATCTCATTTTTGGGATCCTTTTTGACCCGACTCAAAAATAGGCAATATGGGTATTGTGCTTTATTTTAATGAGTAAATTCTATATTTATATAGTTTAGTTGATTTTAAGGTCGTTTTAGAGTGGAAGGGTATGGGTTGAAGGGTTTTGGATTGAATTTCAGCGCTTCGAGGTAGGTTATGGTTTAACTTTCTTCAGACTGGGTTGGGGTACTTAATATTGATATAAAATCATGCTATGGGTATGAGTAATGATCCTTGAAATAATGTTGTTACTGTTATATGTCTGTGTGGGGCTTATGTATTTGCTATTGGTGATTTGGGAAGATAGTTACAATGTGTGGACCTTGTGTGTTTTATTTGATTTTGTTATCCTTGTGTATAGATTTGGTTGTTCTCTTCATGGTAGAAATGCCTAACTTTTTATTAGTGTCGTGTATTGTATGGATTTGAGATCTTCATACTGGTTTGGTTATGAGCATTGCATCCTCATACCATACTTATATTTGTGAGATATTGGTACCATGTGGAAATACTGACTTTTGACAAAAATGTGACACTTCTATAAAACCCTCTATTGTAGCCCATGAGTCAAAGAAAAGATATGGATATTGATATTAGGACTAAGTATTAAGATTTTATCTGGGTTGCAAACCCCCTATAGGTCCTACCTCGAAGCACAAATACTCCATAGATGTATACAGAGGTTTAGTGATAACCTTAGACATAATGTATCATCATCATTGTCATCCTCAATGCATTCCAATAATTATGCATTTTTAGAGTTGTGTTCTTGTATTTCATCTGATGCATATTTTTTCTGTCTCTCTTTTATATATCAACTCCTTATGTACTATATTTAGAATTATTTGTGGAGATGGTGTAAGATATCTTTTGGGATATTGTCTGCTTGTAGGTGACGTGCTTATAGTGTCTTTTATATACCTTATTTTCTACTATGCTTAGTCGATGTATGATACCTACTGCGAGAAAATATACCGTACTCATCCTTACTATGCCTTTTTAGTACAAATACCAATATGAGTGCATTTCACATAGTTGAATTCTGGCGGTGATCTAATATATTCAAGGTAGGGGCCACTTTATGCTCCCAAAGTCGACCTCTAACCTCATCCTATCTAATTTCTATCCTATTTTGTATTCTGAGATAGACTTGTTTTTCTATTCTCTATGTACTTTTAGACTTTGAGTTGTATGTAGATTGTTATTACACTGTGACACCAAGTTTTAGAATGGTTTATGGTATTATTTTGATATTCTAACTTTTGCTACTATCATACATCTATGGATTGACTTTTTTCTAGAAGTCTTGACTTGAGATTTTGTTGTTTTTCTTATTTCATATCAGTTTGGGTGATTTACTTACTTATCAAAGCTTAGCCTTGATAGGTGCCATCAATACCTTAGTTTTTGGGTCATGATAAATTGTTATCAGAGCAACTAAGTTCATCGATCTCATTAGTGTAAGTACAAAGTATCTAGTTAGGTTTTTGCAGATTGATACATAGATATTTGTATCTATCTTCGAGAGGCTATAACATATGTTTAGGAAATTTCCTCATTATGTTCCTTATCATATGTATCTTTCATTCTTTATCTTCTAAACTGTGTTTTACTCTTTTCTGTGCAGATGGTAAGGATTAGATCTCGTGAAGCTAGGGATGCTTATCTCTCATTTGAGAAGATAACCCAGTCTACGGGATGAGTTATGGGTTGTAGATGGGCCTATGGTGGAGGATGGGAAGAAAGATCTGCCCTTTCTAGAGGTACTACTAGGTGGATCTCCCCTAAGCCTTAAATTGATCATACAGAGATGTGGGACCTTCTTAAGTTCCATAGAGTTTATCTACCCTGATATTAGAAGGGTTATTTATTCATTCGTTGACTCATTTGGAGGGTGTTCCTTTGAGTGCACCTAGTGTTTCTCCTATTTTGAGTATTGTACCTCCATAGGAGCCAAAGTCTGCTATAGTGTTCCTTTAGATTTGAGTATTGTACCTTATCTATGCTAAAGTCAGCCTATGGTGTTCCTCAAGCTTTGAGTATGGTTTCTCCAGTGGTACCAAATTCTACTTATGGTACTACAGACTCAGATTATTGTTTCTTCTTTTGTACGGGTATTTGACTGTGGAATTCTGAGATTAGGAGTTCAGCTTTCATCTATGTTACCCCCTTAAGTTGGATCTTAGCAGGCTAGATTCACTATGCCTCATATTTCTATGAGTATAATTATGTCTTTTATGGATCAGAAGAAGTTTGAGAGATTTACTTACTTCGGTCCACCTAAGTTTAGTGGTGCGGTGGCCAAGCATGCCTATGATTTTTGATTGATTGCCAAAACTTGCATAAGCTTTGATCGCTTGAGTTGCATGGGGTTGTTTACACTAATTACTAGTTGAGAGATATGGCCAGATATTGGAGAAGGTCACTTGTTATTTGCAGACCACTTGGTTTGCTAGAAATGACTTCGAATCAGTTTGATGAGGTCTTCTAGGATAGGTTTGTGCCTTACAGTTTGAGAAATCAGATAAAAGATGAGTTTGATCCCTTTGAGAAGGGCTCCATGACTGTTGTGGAGTATGAGTCACATTTGCATACCTAATACTAATATTCTATTGCCAATGTTGCCACTGAGTCTGAGAAGATTTGGTAGTTTGTAAATGGATTAAATGTTTTACTTTAGTTGGCTACTTACTAGATGATAGTGTTAGGGCCTCATGTAGAATATAGTGGGTCATGTAAAGATGACTGAGTCTATTCTTTGAGCTTCTCAAGGAGGTGCTAAGAGGGTGTACCATCAGTGAGAGTTTAGTGGTCAAACTCCTCGAGGCAAAGATCTTAGGGTTCCCATGGGTATCATGGTAGACCAGTGTAAGTAGCTTTTCAAATTTCATGTAGTAGGTATTTTGGTTTAACAATTTTGGGTAGCCGAGAGTTGTTCCATATTGGTCATCCCAGCTCAGTCGTACCTCTTTCTATTTAGTTGGATCAAAGAGGTTGCTATGTGTGTGATGAATTTGTCCATGTGGGAAAGGATTTTCCTTGTTGTGTTTTTAGATCTACTCTTGTATCGATAGTAAAAGGTGACCCTCAAAAAAGAAGAGGTACTACTAGAGGTACGTGAGGCAAAGATAATGGTGCCCAAGGTAGTAGTCACGGGGCTACTCGGTTAGGTAGTGGACGTGGACAGTGTAATGTTATACTTTTCAAACCAAAGGTAAAGGTTTATGATATTGTTATCATAGGTATCATCCCTACTGATTTTAGATTTTTATCTGTGTTATTTGATCTGGGATTAACTTTTTTCTATGTGTCTACATAGTTTGCTTTGGGTTTTGATTCTACTTATAAGCCTCTTTCCATGTCTATTTAGCTATCCCTTCAGGAAACTCTTTAGCGGTGGATTGGGTATACCTATCATGTGTGGTGACATTTGTTGGGCAAGAGACTTGCGTAGATGTTATCATCCTAGATATGGTAGATTTTTACAACATCTTGGTTATGGATTAGTTAGCTCATTATCATGTTATTCTAGACTATTATGCTAAGACCCTAACTTTAGCTCCACCGAGTATGCCAAGGATAGCTTGGAAGGATGTGTTTCATTCAGGTAAAAAGAGAGTTATATCCTTTCTACATTCTCAATGCTTTTTTTAGAATTGATGTTTGTCCTATTTGGCGTGTAGTCATGATACTAGTGTTTCTTCACCGCCTCATTTAGATTATGTCTGTATTGTTCCTGAGTTCATGGATATTTTTCCTATAGATTTGCCTTGTATACATTCAGTTCATGACACTGATTTCTCTATTGATGTTGAGCCAGGCATCAAGCCCATTTTTATTCCTTCTTATAGGAGGCCCTAGTAGAGTTAAAGAAATTAAAGAATCAGTTGTAAGAATTGTTAAATAAGGGATTTATCTAACCTATTGTATTATCTTGGGGTGCGACTGTCTTATTTATGAAGAAAAAGATGGGTCTATGCGTATATGTATTTATTATTTATATTTGAATAAGGTGACAGTTAAGAATAAGTATCCTCTTTTTCTTATTGATGACTTGTTCGACCAGTTTCAGGGTGCTTTAGTGTTTTTGAAGATTGATTTTAGGTTTGGGTATCACCAGTTCAGGATAAAGCTTCAGATATTTTGAAGACAATATTTTGGACTCGATATAGTCGTTATGAGTTCTTGGTCATGTCCTTTACGTTGACAAATGACCCAGTTTCATTCATGGAGTTGATAAACGGGTGTTTCAATGGTATATCAACTCATTTGTCATTATATTTATAGATGATATCTTTGTTTACTCCATGAGTAAGGCTGACTACAAGGAGCATATGTGGACTATACTTTAGAAGTTGAGAGATGAGAAACTGTATCCTAAGTTCTCTAAGTGCAAGTTCTGGTTAGAGTCTATCACTTTTTAGGTCATGTTATGACCAAAGATGGTATCATGGTTGATCGGGCCAAGATTGCAATAGTTCATGATTGGGCTAGGCCTACTTCTCCTATTGAGATTCAGAGTTTTGTTAGCTTAGAAGTCTACTATAGATGATCTATTAATAGTTTTTCATCTATTGCTGCTCCATTGAACAAGTTTAATCAGGAGAAGATATCTTTTTAGTGGTCTGATGCTTATGAGGCAAGCTTCAAAAGTTTAAGGATTTGTTGACCTCAACTCCTATCTTTACTTTGCCCCATTAGGGCGTGGGATTTACCATATGTTATGATACTTCTGGTGTTGGGTTAAGTGCCATATTGATGTAGGAGGATAAGATGATTGCACATGCTTCTCCTCAATTGAAGCCTCATTAGAAGAATTACCCCACCCACGATTTAGAGCTGTGTGCGATTGTATTTGCTTTCAATTTATAGAGACATTATTTGTATAGAGTATGATGTTAGATCTTATCGGATCATTATAGACTTTAGTATTTCTTTACCTAGTGATATCCTAATAATTGGCAACATAGTTGGCTTGATTTACTTAAAAATTATGACCTTACTATTCTCTATCATCTTGGCAAGGCTAATGTAGTTGTAGATGGCTTGAGCTCAAAGTCGACTAATATGCGTAGCTTGGTGTATCTTCTAACCCAGGAGAGGCCCTTGGACTTAGAGGTTCGATCTTTAGTTAACCAGATTGTTAGGCTTGGTATTTTAATATTTGGGTGTGTTTTGGCATTTGTAGAGTCTAGGTCTTTATTGGAGGAGAAGATTCAAGCTCACCAGTTTGATGTTGTTTGATTGAGAGTAATTTAGGATAAGGTGTTGAGTGGTGAGGATAAGGAAGCCTCACCTAAATCTGATAGTATTTTGAGGATTGATGGCCAAGTCTATGTGCCAAGAGTGGGTGATTGGTTGAGATTAATATTGGATGAGGCTCATTGTTCTAGGCAATCAATCCTTCTAAGAGTGACCAAGATGTATTAATTTGAGACAACATTATTGGTGGGTGGTATGAGGAAAGATGTAGAAGATTTTATAGCTCATTGCATATGTAGCTAGTAGTTTAAGTCCGATCATTTGACTAGGTAGTTTGCTTTAGATGTTTTCCATTCCCGAGTGGAAGTTGGATTGAATCACTATAAACTTTAGGATGGGTTACCTCATACTCCTCGAGGTTTTAATAGTGTTTGGGTTATCATGAATTGATTGAACAAGTCAGTTTATTTTATTCCTATTTAAGTTTTCTTAGTGCTGAGAAGTTGGCCCATATCTATATTTGTTTGATAGTTTGTTTTGATGGTGTACTAGTGTCTATTATCTTAGATAGAGGATTTATTTTCATATCTCACTTCTAGAAGGTGTTTTAAAAGGAATTGAGTTCCTGGGTTGATTGTAGCACAACTTTTCATCCCAGACCAACGGGCAGTCGAAGCAGACTATTCAGGTTCTTGAGGATATGCTCCTCTCTTGAGTTATGGACTATGGAGGAAATTGATAGCAACATCTATCGTTGGCAAAGTTTTCAGATAATAATAGATACCATTCCAGTATTGAGATGGCACCTTTTGAGGCTTTGTATGGTAGGTATTGTTACTCTCTAGTTAGTTGGATTGAGGCTTCTGATATTGTAACTCAAGGTATGGACTTACTTTTTTAGTATTTGTATAGGGTTTTGGTCATTAAGGATAGACATCAAGTGGCTTACAGTAGGAAAAAATATTATGCGGATCGTAGACTTCTTGCCTTGAGATTTAGTGTTGATGTGAGTATTCCTTCATATTTGGCCTATGAAGGGCGTGTTGAGGTTTAGGAAGAGAGGCAAGCTTATCCCCAGGTATATCAGAACATTTGAGATTTTTTGAACTATTGGGATGTAGATTATGAGTTAATATTGGCCTCAAATTTATCAGTTATTCATCAAGTTTTTCATATATCTATGCTTTGGAGTTATGTTCTCGGTGAGTTTCATGTCATTGGTTGAGACACGACGTAGTTAGACATGAGGTTGTCCTTTGATGAGGAGGTTGTCTTTATTTTAGACCAAGATATTAGGCAGCTGCGTTCTAGAGATATTCCAATAGTAAAGGTCCAGTGGAGTTATCGACTTGTAGATGAGGATACTTAGGAGGTCGAGTTCAACATGCATAGGATTTATCCCTAGCTTTTTGCTAATTTAGGTATTTCCCTTTACTTTAGTTTAAGGATGAATTAGATTGTTAGTGGTAGATTTTTAAGGTCTTGATTCTATGAATTTCTTAGTTTAGGTTTTGACCATTTTACCCCCTCTCTATGGTTTCTATGTGATGATTCTGAGGTGTTGAAATGGTTGACACAATTCCCAATGCAATTCAAAATGATTTGTGTGAGTTTGTGATTTTTAGGGGTTAAAAAGGCCTTATAGTTGACTTTGTTCAGCATTTATTGCTCTATGTATCTGATGGCAAAACAAACTATGCCAATTGATCTAGAACATCAATTTTGGGTTAGTAGCGTGGTTGTGTGATATTATTGCTTTTGGGTCTATTTTGACCCTCTATTTGGAGAATTGTGAAATTAGGTCTCAGGGGTTAATTTTTTGAAAAACCACTTTTCAAGAATTTGATACTTCAATTTAGTCTAGAACGTCGAATTTAGTCTAGTAGAATATTTCTTTACCTACACGAGATTTTTAATATATCCTGAGGGCATGGTCCATAACTTTGCATTTTAAGTAAAGTTGTTAGTGTACCAGTTATCTAGTGTAACCCCTTTAGCAGCCATGGGACCGCTAAAGCAATGTCTACTTTACCATCCCAGAAGTTGCTAAAGTGGAGTGCAACTTGTAGCCAAGTATTTATAAAGTGGGCCTTGGCTTCTTTAGCGACCTCTGCTTAAGCAGTATGGATACTGCTTTAGTGGTCAGCTCGTGTAGCGCTAAATTACTTAAGTGGTCAACCCACGCTAAAGCGCTGACTTCTTAAGTGGCCAGTGTTGATTCAATATAAAAAACTCATTTCCCAGTTTTTCTTCTATTTTTGGGACGTTGAGCTTCGGGTTGAGAGTATTTTGGATGATTTATTCCATTTTTGAGTTTGGGTAAGATCCAAATCACTTTTTCAATTACTTTACTTCAATTCTTGTCATCTAACACCCATTAATTCGTGATCTAAAAAGTGGAATTTGGGGGTTTTGGCCCGGAAGGCCTAAAATGTTTTTTCCTTAATTTATACCCAATTTTCAACCCATTTTCACTTGAATTTCTTAAAATGTTTTTTTCTTAATTTAAACCCTATTTTCAGCCCATTTTAACTTGGATTTTCTTCTATGACTTCCTTTAATCATGGATAATGTGTTTATGAGTAAAAATTCCAGTTTTACCCTTTCTTTTTGAAAACCCATTTTTGGGGTCCATTCTGACCCCAACTCAAAAATAAGTATTATAGGTATCATTCGTGTTTTTTAAATGCGTAGATTCTATATTTTTATGTTTTAGTTGATTTCGAGGCCGTTCAATAGGTAAAGGTTCTAGGTTGAAGGGTTTTATATCAAATTTTGTTAATTCGAGATAGGTTATGGATTAATATTTTTCAGACTGGACTGAGTAGTTAATATTGATATAAGAGCATGCTATGGGTATGTATAATGATCTTGGAAATAATGTTATTACTTTTCTTGACCCGAGGCTACCCCCTAGCTGCGACAATGGGTCTTATGGTTATAAGTGACCACAAGCTAACCCATGAGCTGGTACCTGTTGTGAGTACTAAATAGATAGTAACGAAATACATGAGTGGAAAATAAACTGACATACTGCTGAAATCTAAATACTGAAAAATGCTTCAAAGTGTGTCTGAACAATTGATAAGATACTAGAAACCAACTGTTTAACCCAAAACGTCTATCAATAATGAAGCAATTGACTAATTGTCTGAACGTCTGAAAGCCTCTAAACTGATTGAGGATTTTATGCAACAGATCCCCAACTAACTCTGACTGGCTGTATAAAATGAAATATTGAAATAACTGAATAATCATAGCATGTCCTCAATGGATGAGGACTCACCACTACTGCTGTTAGATTATGCTGAGCTGTCTAACTGTGGTTGGGAAATGGTACATCCGAACCTATGATATAAGACATCATAGCGCAAAGAAGAGTATGCGATCAGTACTTTGAATGTACTGGTAAATGAGATGAGGTTTGGATGAAATGCATAGGGTACTGTGCACATGAGATAAGTACTAACTGAACAACATAAAATAATTGAGAATGATTGCATGAAAACTGTGATATCTAAGAATGCAAAACCAAGCATATATATATATTTCTAAAATAATTTGAAATCTGAAAGACTGAAATCTATACAACTGAATAACTAAAAATCTGTATGCTTTGGTCAAGCAAACCTGAACTGAATATGCACTGAATACTGTATCGAGACTGTGAGAGGTATTATCTAATCGACATGCCCCAATCTGATATAATTGGGGTCCAACCTGTAACCCCAGTTGGAAGGGTGTTAGTACTACGCCACGGGTACTAACACTGCCTATGTGGATCCAGTAAACTAGTGTCCTGAAGGACCAATGAGTCACCCTCAACTGGCAGGTTCTCTAATTAGATATGTGTCACCCTTAACTGGCAGGTAAACACTTTGTCAACCCTTATCTAGTAGGTAGACATCTCAAACCTACGCTGGCTACGTTGTTCTGGAACCCGAGGATTTCTACGAAGGGTCACACCTTCTACTGGCAGGTGAGCCCCCATCCCTGGGTTCGCTCGGTGCTAAATCCTACTCTTAATTGAACTAATACTTGTACTAAAACTCGACTGAGTTTAACTGAACATTATTTCATGAATAATAGTGCTTATTATGATCATAATAATAGAATAAACAGGAATAATCATGGTTTAACTGAATCATACTTGAAAATCTAAAAAATATGTAAAGCACATAGGTATCAAGTGTTCATAAACCACCAACACTGAATAATCGCTGAATGCAATAACAAGCTTAAAAGTATAGTAAAGGATCATGGTTCAAAACCCATAAACATAGACATTTCATAAAAAGAGTGGGGATCATGAATTTAACATGGGAATGCTTGCTAAGAATCATAAAATTCACTTAAATAAAGCAATGTAAACTCAAATTCATAGCGTGAGGAATTCAAAATCTTGCATGGGATCATACATGGACTAGATTGAATTTAAATTACCATGGAAACATGAGTTAAACCCACCTTAAGCAATACAAAATACAAAAATGATAGAAAAATTTAGTCTTTAATCGAAAAGAGGGTTTTTGGGCACCATGGGTGAAAGAAACCTATGAATGAAAATCCCACATACCTTAAACCTTTAACTTGAAAGACAAACACCAATATTATTGCTTTATTGTAGGCTCTTAAACTTGGGGAGAAATTAATTGAATTTTTGTTCTTGGGGAAAAATAATGGCTTTCTTGGGAGGAAAATTTGAGAAGAAGGGCAAAATTTTGCCCTAACTAATGCCTAAATCGTATTATGAACGATTTGGTTAATGGGGAATAAACACAATTACCCAATAGTAATTTAAATTTGAAACTGGATGCGATAGGTTTACCGTAATACAATCTAATCACAAGCATTGTATTCCCTCACCGTGACGCGGTGGACATGAGAACGGGACTATTATCGCGACGTGGCCTTATCACGGTAACCCTCTAGTTTCATGATCCAAACCACATACGAAAAATCCAAAACTTCTCTGAGACATGCTCCTTACAGCCTTGAACATTAATTAACTCAAAAACCAACATCTCAGGATTGGGAAGACCAAATTAAAAATCCTCAAATTTTTGAGGCCTTAAAAATAACTTAGTCCACAACACTTAGCCAAATCTTCAGGACTTAAGCCCCTTATGCATGCAACTAGGAGATGAACTGAGATAAAAATAGTCTGAGGTATTACAATATCTCCCCTTTAGGAATATTCGTCCTCTAATGAGGCTGGTTAGATAGAGAGTACTGTACTAAGGCAATTGAGATCACCTACTGAACATGCATGACTGTGAATATGAATACATAACTGTGTCTGAAACATGATACATAAACTAAACTGATTTCGTGAATGCATCAAATAACATGAGAATGATTATATAGTTGGAATTAAGAATGGGAAAGAGTCAATCTAAGCAGAACTATTATCTCAAGTTGAGTCTGAGTTTGCGGAGAAAAGATAAGGGTACTTGGTACGTATGTCTTCTTCTGCTTCCCAAGTAGCTCCCTCAATAGACTGATTTTGCCATAGAACTTTAACCAAGGAAACTTCCATGTTCCTTAGTCTATGAATCTGACGATCTACGCTCTCACTTAGAACTTCTTCAAAAGAAAGACTATCCTAACAAATGTACTTTCTAAAGGAATAACAACTGAATTTCCAATATATTTCTTTAACAAGGAAACATGAAACACCGAATGCACTGATGCTAAATCTGCAAGCAACTCTAGCTCATAAGCTACCTTTCCAAAATGGTTCAAAATTCTACAAAGACTAACATAGTGGGGACTGCGCTTCCCTTCTTGCCAAATCTCATCACTCCCTTCATGGGTGAGATTTTTAACTGGACTAAGTCACCAACATCAAACTCAAGGTCTCTTTTCTCACATCAGCATAAGATTTTTGGCAACTTTGGGCTGTCTTCAGCCTCTCCTGAATCAACTGAACTTTCTCCATCGCCTCCAATACTGAATTTGGCCCTATCAAAGCAGCCTCACCTACTTCAAACTAACAAATAGGAGACCTAAATCTCCTACCCATAGAGATCCTCAAATAGAGTCATCTAAATACTGGAGTGATAGTTGTTATTGTAGGAAAACTCTATAAAAGGTAAGTGGTCATCCCAACTTCCTTTAAAATCAATAACACATGCTCTCAACTTTTCCTCTAAGGTCTGAATGGTCCTTTCTACCTGACTATCTGTCTGAGGATGAAAAGTTGTATTGAGATAAACTTGGGTACCAAGAACCTTCTGAAAAGCCTTCCAAAAGTGAGAGGTAAATAGAGTACCTCTATTTGATATGATAGATAATGGAACTCCATACAACTTAACCAACTCTATAATATAAAGACTTGCATAATCCTCAGCAGAATATGAAGTATGAATTGGCAAAAAATAAGTTGATTTGGTCACTCTACTTATAATGACCCATATCGAATTAAGTTAAAGACGTGTACGAGGTAATTCTGTTACAAAGTCCATGTTCACCACTTCCCACTTCCAAGTGGGTATACTAAACTCCTGCAATGTACCACTAGGGCTCTAGTGCTCAACTTTAACCTGCTGACAATTTGAACACTTAGCCACAAACTCTGTAATATCCTCTTCATACCATTCCACCAATATATTTCCCACAAGTCATGGTACATCTTAGTGGCTCCTAGATGAATGGAATATCGCGCACCATGAGCTTCTGCCAAAATCTGCTACCTCAAACTATCAACTCATAGAACACACAACTTTCCCTTACAACGAATCACACTATCTCCCTCTTGGGAGAAAACATCTACTTTCTGATCTCTAACTGACTCTTTCAATCTAAACAAATTGGGATCTCTATCTTGCTTTTTCTTTACTTTAGCAACCAAAGAAGATTCCAAACCATTCTGAACCCATATACTACTTTCTGCTGAATCAACCAATCGGACACCCAATCTAGCAAGCTGATGAACCTCCCTAACTAACTTCTTCTTATCATCCTCAACTTGAGTAACACTACCCATAAACAATCTACTAAGGGAATCTTCCACTACATTGGCCTTGCCCGGATGACACAAAAAATTCATATCATAACTTTTTAACAACTCAAGCCACCTTTTCTGATGAAGATTTAAATTTTTTTGCAAGAAGACATGCTGCAAATTTTTATGATCCATGAACACATCAACATGAACCCCATAAAGATAATGTCTCTAAATTTTCAAGGCAAAAACAACAACTTCCAACTCAAGATCATGGGTAGGATAATTCTTTTCATTGGGTTTAAGCTGTCTAGAGGTATAGGCTGTGACTTTACCTCTCTACATCAATATAAAACCAAGACTAACTTTGGAAGTATCACAACAAACTATAAACCCATCTGAACCATCTAGCAAAGTCAATACTGGGGCCGAAGTGAGTCGAGTTTTCAACTCCTAAAAACCATTCTCACATGAATCTGACCACTAAAATTTGACTTTCTTCTGATTCAATCAAGACATTAGCGATGCAATAGAAGAAATCCCTTCAACAAACCATCTATAATAGCCAGCCAAACCTAAGAAACTCCTGATATCTGATGGAAATATGGATCTAGGCCAGTTTCTCACTACTTCAGTCTTTTAAGGGTCAACAGATGCCATCACTAGAAATAATATGGCCAAGGAAAGCTACTGATCTTAGCTAAAACTCGCACTTAATAAATTTGGCAAACAACTGATGAGCTCTAAGAGTATTTCATATAATTCTGAGATGGTCTGCATGATCATTTTTCCTATAGGAATAGAAAAGAATATTATCAATGAAGACTTCGGTGAACATGTCCAAGTATTGCCTGAACACTCTGTTTATCAAGTCTATGAAAACTATAGGGGAATTCATTAGTCCAAAAGACATAACTAGGAATTAGAAGTGACCATACCAAATTTTGAAAGCTATTTCTGGAATGTTACATTCTCTGACTCAGAGCTGATGATAGTCAAATTTGAGGTGTATCTTAGAGAAGTAATTGGCACCCTGAAATTTGCCGAACAATTCATCAATCCTGGAGAGTGGATACTTATTTTGATTGTGACTTTGTTTAACTGATGAAAATTTATACACATTCTGATAGAACCATCTTTTTTACACATGAACAAGACTGAAGTGCCCCATTGTGAAATATTAGGCTTGATAAATCCCTCATCTAAGAGATATTTCAACTAGTATTTCAATTTCTTAAGCTCAGCTAGAGCCATTCTATAAGGCAGAATAGATATAGGATGGGTATCTGGAAGGAGATTTATTTTAAAGTCAATTTCCCTTTCGGGAGGAACTCCAAGAAGGTCCTCAGGTAAAGCATATGGAAATTCCCTAAAATTGAAAATGACTCAAGACTTGGAGTTTAAGAATAAGAATTAGAGTTCTTGACTCAAACAAGATGGTAACCACACCCTTTAGATATTACTTTTCTTGCCTTAATATAAGAAACGATCTTACCTCTAAGCACAGAGGTACTACCTCTCTATTCAATAAATGTTCATTGGAAAACTAAAATAAAATGACTCTATTTTTAAAATCAACGAAGGCATAGCATGAGTGGAGCCAATCCATGCTGAGAATGACATCAAAATCAGTCAACTCTAACTCCACAAGATCAACTGAGGTGATTTTCTTAGATACTGTGATCGGTAAATTTCTATATACCCTGTCTTGCTAAAATAGATTTACCCACTAGGGTATTCACTGAGAAAGATACTTGTAAAGATTTGAGACTGACATTGAAATTGACTACTATATAGGGGGTACAAAGGAGAGTAAAGCTCTAGTGTCTAATAAAGCATAAACATGGAGATAAAAGACCTATAACGTACCCTTAACTATATCAGGAGAACTTTCCTGATCATGCCGGGTCTAGAGAACATACAACCTATTCTGATGATATCCACTGGTTGCACTGGAAGCACCTACTGAGTTGGGTGACCGACTGGAACTGGAGGATGATTGGGCTGACCTTACTAACCAATATTTGGGCAATCTCTGACTCTGTAGCCTGGCTTGCCCTATCCAAAACACGCATCACTGCTATCTCTACACACACCCTGATGATGCCTGTCATATTTCTCATAGAGCGGGTAAGTAAGACCACTGTTCACACTACCCTGGGACTTAGAGTCTGGTGCCCTATTCTGATTATCTTGTCTGAACTTACGCACTGGCGCACTAGTTGAAGATGGAGCTAGGGCTGAGAACTTTTGATGGAATTGAGAACTATTACCACCCTCTGATCTTGGCTGAGAAAAGTTAAAACTTCTTGTTCTAACCCTCTTATTCTCTCTCTCATTCTCTTTAAGCCTCTCTTTCTTAATCTGTTAAGTGTGAACCATAAGTTTATATAAGTCCATTTCTTTAATCAAAATTGCAGTCCTACACTTCTTAACCATATTATCTTTTACACCAGACACGAACTTACTCATTCTAGACCTATTGTTTACAGCCGCATTAGGAGCATACCTCACCAACTGAGTAAACTTAAATGAGTACTCCTTTTGTTTACAGCCGCATTAGGAGCATACCTCACCAACTGAGTAAACTTAAATGAGTACTCCTTCACACTCATGCTGACCTGCTTCAAATTAATGAAATCCTGAATCTTAGACTCCCTCAACTATAATGGGAAGAACTTGTGTAGAAATGGTATGGAAAATTCCTCCCACTCAATAGGCCCTACATCAACACTACGATCCTCCATCTATTGCTTAAACCAGGTGTAAGCTACATCCTACAACTGATATACAACCAATTGTTCACTCTTACTCAAAGTGATGCCTATAATATCTGTCACCTTCTGAACCATATCAAAAAAATCCAACAGATCCTTTTTAGACTTGGATCCTGAAAATGAAGGTGGATTTATTTAGGTGAAATCTTGAATCCTAGCTGCAGTTGTAATTACCACTGGATTGGCTGGGGCAACAGATTGTTGGTTGTTCTAACTCACTATTGAAAGGGCTAAAGTAGTGAAAATAGCTCTGAACTAGGCACGAGAGACATACTCATTCAGGGGATCTTTCTGAATAGGCAAAGGTGTAGGCTGGTCCCTATCCCTTCTTTCATTCTTTCTTCTTGGAGTCATACTCTATAAATAGAATGAAGAATGAGGTAAAAAGAGAGTTTAAATAGAGCTAAAGCTTATTCACATGACATAAATACTGAAACAAGTAAAACTTTTTCCTAAAATATCTTATAACCTATTGTCCATATGTGTGGCGTGCTTCACACCCAGGCACAAGACTCTACTCAATGAAGCTTTCAGACACCCTAGGACACTGTAAAACCTTAGGCTCTATTACAAAGTTTTATCATGACCTGAGGCTACCCCCTAGCCACGACAATGGTGCTTACTATCACAAGTGACCATAAGCTAACCCATGAGCTAGTACTTGTTGTGAGTACTGAATACATAGTAATAAAATACATTAGCAGAAAATCAACTTGCATAGTACTGAAATTTGAATACTGAAAAGCGCATCAAAGTATGTTTGAAAAACTGATAAGATACTAGAAACCAACTGTTTAACCCAAAACGTCTATCAATACTTTAGCAACTGACTAACAGTCTAAATAATTGTCTGAACATCTGAATGCCTTTAAATTGACTGAGGAGTTGATGGGATAGATCCCCAACTAACTTTGATTGACTGTATAAAATAAAATAAGGAAATAACTGAATAATCATAACATATCCTCAATGGATGAGGACTCACCACAAAAACTGTTGGATTATACTAAGCTGTCTAACTACGATTGGGAAACTGTACTTCCAAACCTATGATATAAGACATCATAGCACAAACAAGATTGTGCGGTCAGTACTTTGAATGTACTGGTATATGAGATTGGGTATGGCTGAAATGGATGGGGTAATGTACATATGAGATAAGGACTAACTGAATAACATGAAATATTTGAGCATAAATGCATGAAAACTGTGATATCAATAATACAAGACCAAGTATTTACATATTTTGGAAATAATTTGAAATCTAAAAAACTGAAATTTGTATAACAGAATAGCTGTAAATATGTATGCTTTGGTCTAGCAAACCTGAACTGAATATGCACTGAATGCTATATCGAGGTTGTAAAATGTATCATCTAACTGACACACCCCAATTTGAGATAATTGTGGTCCAACCTATAACCCCAATTGGAAAGGTGTTAGTACCGTACCACGGGTACTAACACTGGCTATGTGGATCCACTATACTAGCATCCCAAAAGAATAATGAGTCACCCTCAACTGGCAGGTGCTTTGAGATATGTGTTACACTCAACTGGAAGGTAAACACTTAGTCTACTTTCAACTAGTAGGTAGGCATATCTCACTTATGTTGGATACCTAGTTCTGAAACTCGAGGATTACAACTAAGGGTCACACCCTCTACTGGCAGGTGAGCCCCTATACCTGGATTCGCTCAGTGCTAAATCCTACTCCCAACTGAACTGACTCTAGAACTGAAACTGAACTGAGTTTAACTTAACATTATTTCATGACTGATAGTGCTAATTATGATCATAATAAATGAATAAATAGGAATAATCATGGTTTATCTGAATCATACTTGAGAATCTAAAAATCAAGTAAAATACGTAGGCATCGGGTATTCATAACCCAAAAGCACTGAAAAATCACTGAATGTAATAACAAGCTTAAAACGGTAGCATAGAATCATGGTTCAGAACACATAAGCAAAGACATTTCATTAAACATGTGGGGATCATGAATTTAAAATAAGAATGCTTGCCAAGAATCATAAAATTCACTTGAATAAAGCATGGGAAACTCAAATTCATAGCATAAGAAATTCAAAATCTTATATGGGATAATACATGGACTGAATTGCATTTAAATTACCATGAAAACATGAATTAAACCCATCGTAAGCAATACAAAATACAATAATGATAGAAAAATTCAGTCTTCTATCTAAAAGAGGGTTTTTGGGCTCAATTGGTGAAAGAAACCTATGAATGAACATCCCAAATACATTAAACCTTAAACATGAAAGAGAAACACCAATCTTGATAGTTTTTTAAAGGTTCTTGAACTTAGGGAACTTGAATTCTTGATTTCTTGGGAAGAAAGGAATTGAATTTGTGTTCTTAGGGAAAGGGATTGGCTTTCTTGAGAGGAAAATTGGAGAAGAAGGGCAAAATCATTCCCTAATTGATCCCTAAATTATGTTATGAACAGTTGGGTTAAGGGGGAAAAAACCCAATTAACCCTCAGGCATTTAAATTCAAAACTGGACATGACAGGCTTACCCCGATGCATTCTAATCGTTATCATTGAATTCCCTTACTGTGACGCGGTTAACATGAGAACGAGACTATTGCTGTGACATGGCCTTAGCAAAGTAACCCTCTGGTTTCATAATCCAAACATGACCCAAACCCCATCCAAAAAATTTAAAACTTCTCCGAGACATATTCCTTACACCCCTGAACATGAATTAACTCAAAAACCAACACCTCAAGGTCAGGAAGACCAAATTAAAAATCTTCAAAGTTAGAGGCTTTAAAAATGACTATGTCCCTGAAACTTAGTGATATTTTTAGGTCTTAAGCCCTTTATGCATGCAACTAGAAGCTGAACTAAGAATTGCATGGGGTATTACAATATCTCCTCCTTGGGAACATTCGTCCTCGAATAAGACTAGTTGGACTAAGAGTACTATACTAAGGCAACTGAGATCACATACTGAACCTACATGACTAGGAACATGAATACATAACTGATTCTGAACATAATACATGAACAAAACTGATTTTGCGAATGCATGAAATGACATGAGAATGATTATATAGCTAGAATTTAGAATAAGAAAGAATCAATCTATAAAGAACTGTTACCTCAAGTTGACTCTGAGTTTATGTAGAAAAGATGAGGGTAATTGGTATGTATATCTTATTTTGCTCCCTAAGTAGCTCCCTCAACAGACTGATTCTGCCATAGAACTTTATCCAAGGGAACTTTCTTATTCCTTAGTCTACGAATCTGATGATCTATGATCTCAACTTGAACTTTTTTTAAACAAAGGTTATCCTAAACACCTGTACTTTCTAAGGGAATAACAATAGCTGAATCTCCAATACATTTCTGTAACAAAGAAACATGAAACACCAGATATAGTAATGCCAAATATGCAGGCAACTCTAGCTCATAAGCTACATTCCTAAAATGGTTCAAAATTCTATAAGTACCAACATAGCGGGGACTGAGCTTCCCCTTTTTGCTAAATCTCTTCACTCCCTTCATGTGCAATATTTTCAAATAAACTAAGTCACCAACATCAAACTCAAGGTCTCTCCTCTTCACATCCACATAAGATTTCTGGAAATATTGGGCTATCTTCCGCCTCGCCCTAATTAACTGAACTTTCTCTAGTGCCCCAAACACTGAATCTGGCCCTCTAAAAGCAACCTTACTTGCTTTAAACTAACCAATAGGAGACCTACATCTCCTCCTATAGAGAGCCTCAGATGGAGCCATGTAAATACTGGAGTGATAACAGTTATTGTAGGAAAACTCAATCAAGGGTAAGTGGTCATCCCAATGTCTTTTAAAATCAATAACACATGCTATCAACATTTCCTTTAAGGTATGAATGGTCCCTTCTGTCTAACCATCTTTCTGAGGATAAAAAGTTGTATTGAGATGAACTTGGGTACCAAGACCCTCCTAAAAAGCCTTCCAAAAGTGAGAGATAAACATAGTACCTCTATCTGATATAATAGACAATGAAACTCCATACAACTTAACAAACTCTCTAATATAAAGCCTAACATAATCCTCAGCTGAATATGAAGTATGAACTGGTAAGAAATGAGTTGATTCGGTCACTCTATCTACAATGACCAACATTAAAATATGCTGACAACGCGTATAAGGTAATCCTATCACAAAGTCCTTGTTCACCACTTCCCACTTGCAAGTAGGGATACTAAACTCCTGTAATGTACCTCTAGGCCTCTAGTGCTTAACTTTAACCTACTGACAATTTGAACACTTAGCCATAAACTCTGCAATATCCTTCTTCATACCATTTTACCAAAGATTTCCCACAAGTCATGGTACATCTTAATGGTTCTTGGATGAATAGAATATTGTGCACCATGCACTTCTACCAAAATCCCCTACCTCAAACCATCAACACACGGAACACACAACCTACCCTAACAATTAAGCATACTATCTTCCTCTCTAGAAAAAACCTCTACTTTCTGATCTCTGACTAAATCCTTCAATCTAACCATACTGGGATCCTTATCTTGCTTTTTCTTAACTATGGCAACCAAAGAAGATCCTGAACCATTCTGAACCCATATACTACCTTCAGCTAAATAAACTAATCGGACACTCAATCTAGTAAGCTGTTGAACCTCCCTTACTCACTTCTTCTTATCATCCTCAACATAAGCAACACTACCCATACAAAATCTACTAAGGGCATCTGCCACTACGTTGGCCTTGCCCGGATGATATAACACACTCATATCATAATCTTTTAACAACTCAAGCCACCTTCTTTGACGAAGATTTAAATATTTCTGCAAGAACACATACTGCAAACTTTTGTGATCCGTGAACTCATCAACATGAACCCCAGAAAGATAATGCCTTCAAATTTTAAAGGCAAAAATCATAGTTGTCAACTCAAGATCATAGGTAGGATAATTCTTTTCATGGTGTTTAACCTGTCTAGAGGCATAGGCTATGGCCTTACCTCTTTGTATTAATACACAACCAAGACCAACTATGAAAGCATCACAGTAAACTATAAACCTATCTGAACCATCTGGCAAAGTCAATACTAGGCTGAAGTGAGTCGAGTCTTCAACTCTTGAAAACTATTCTTATATGAATCAAACCACTAAAATTTGACTTTCTTTTGAGTCAATCGAGACATGAGGGATGCAATAGAAGAAAACCCTTCAACAAACCGTCTGTAATAGCCAGTCAAACCCAAGAAACTTCTGATATCTAACAAAGAGATGG
Source organism: Capsicum annuum (assembly GCF_002878395.1). NCBI lineage: Eukaryota > Viridiplantae > Streptophyta > Magnoliopsida > Solanales > Solanaceae > Capsicum > Capsicum annuum. The sequence goes on along the minus strand of NC_061112.1, from coordinate 8,300,145 downwards.
GTCTGGGCTAGTTTCTCACTATTTTGGTCATTTGAAGGTCAACTCGGATGCCATCACTAGAAATAATATGGCCAAGGAAAGCTACTAATTTTATCCAAAACTCACACTTATTGAATTTGGAAAATAATTAATAGGCTCTAAGAGTCTGCAATACAATTTTGAGATGGTCTATATGATCATTTTCACTACGGGAATTGACAAGAATATCATCATTGAAGACTAGGATGAGCATATACAAATACTGCTTGAACACTATGTTCATCAAGTCCATGAAAGCTACAGGGGAATTCATTAGTCCAAATGACATAACTAGTAATTCGAAGTGACTATACCGAGTTCTATAAGCTATTTTTGGAATGTCACATTTTGACTCTGAGATAATGATAGCCAAATTTGAGGACTATCTTAGAGAAATAATTGGCACCCTGAAGTTGGTCGAACAAGTCATTAATCCTAGGGAGTGGATACTTATTCTTGATTGTGACTTTGTTTAACTAACAAAAATTAATGCACATTCTGAGAGAACTATTTTTCTTTCTCACGAACAAGACTAGAGCATCCAATAGAGAAATACTGGGCCTGATGAATCCTTTATCTTAGAGACCTTTCAACTGTTCTTTCAATTCCCTAAGCTTAGCTGTAGTCATTCTATTTGGAAGAATAGAGATAGGCTAGGTATTTGAAAAGAGATCTATTCTGAAGTCAATTTCCCTTTCAAGAGGAACTCCAGGAAGGTCCTCAGGGAACACATCTAGAAATTCCCTTACTACTAAAACTGACTCGAGACCTGAAGTCTCAAAACTAGAGTAATTTACTCAAATAAGATGGTAAACACACCCTTTTGATATCATTTTTCTTGCCTTAAGATAAAAAATAATTTGACCCTAAAGCATAGAGGTACTACCCCTTCATTTAAAGACTGGTTCATTAGGAAAATAAAACTGAATGACTCTATTTCTATAATCAACTAAGGCATATCATGAGCAGACCAAATCCATGCCGAGAATGACATCAAAATTAGTCATCTCTAACTCTAAAATATCAACTGAGGTGATTTTTTGAGATACTGTGATTGGGCAACTTTTGTATACCAATCTAGCTATAATAGATTTACCCACTGGGGTATACACTGAGAAAGGATCTGCTAAAGATTCGAGACTGATACCAAAATCAACTGCGATCTGCTAAAGATTCGGGACTGATACCAAAATTGACTGTCATATAGGGGTTACAAAGAAGAGTGAAGCTTCATGCTCGAATAAAGCATAAACATGGAGATAAATTATCTGCAACGTACCCGTAATTATATTAGGAGAATTTTTCTAATCATTTCGGGTCTGGAGAGCATACAACCTGATATAACACTGCCCACTGATTGCGCTGGAAGCAGGACCTTACTAAGTTGGGCGACTGACTGGAATTGGAGGATGGTTGGACTGACCCTGCTAACCAACCTTTGGGCAATCTATGACTTTGTGGCCTGTCTTGCTACATCCAAAACACATATAACAGCCAGCTCTACATATACCCTGATGAGTTTTGCCACATTTCCCACAAAGTGGGTTAGTACGATAACTGTTCACACTACCCTGGGACTTAGAGCTTGGCGCCCAATCTCGACTAACTTATCTACGATAACTGTTCACACTACCCTGGGACTTAGAGCTTGGCGCCCAATCTCGACTAACTTATCTAAGAATACATACTAGTGCACTAGCTGAAGATGGAGATGGGGGTTAGAAATTTTAATGGAACTGAGAATGGTTACCACCTTTCGACCTTTGCTGAGAAAAGTTAAAACTACCTATTTTGGCTTTCTTATTCTCTCTCTCTTTCCCCTTAAGCTTCTCTTCCTTAATCTATTGAGCATGAACCATAAGTATTGATAAGTCCATATCCTTAATCAACGTCCATATTCTTAATCAACACTACAGTCCTACACTCTATAACCACACTATTATCTACACCAGACACAAACTTACTCATTCTAGACCTATTGTCTATAACCATATTAGGAGCATACCTCACCAACTGAGTAAACTTAAGAGAGTACTCATTCGCACTCATGCTGCCTTGCTTCAAATTAGTGAAATCTTGAATTTTAGACTCCCTCAAATCTAATGGGAAGAACCTACCTAGAAAAGTCATGGCAAATTTCTCCTACTCAATACAGGCCCTATATCAATACCATGGTACTCCTTCTATTGCTAAAACCAGGTGAGAGCTACATCCTGCAATTGATATACAACCAACTCTACACTCTCACTCTAAGTGATGCCAATAATATTTGTCACCTACTGAACCATATCAAGAAATTCTTATAGATCCACTTCATACTTGGATCCTAAAAATAAAGGGGGATTCATTCGGGTGAAATCTCGAATCCTAAATACAGTTGTAATTGCCATTGGGTTGGCTGGGGAAACTGCTCACTGGTTGTTCTAAGCTACTACTAAATGATCTAAGGTAGGGAATCTAATTGAACAGGCGGAGGTGTAGGATAGTCCCCATCACTTCTTCCATTCTTTTTTCTGGGAGGCATAGTCTGTAAATAGAATAAAGGATGAGTTCAAAAGATATTTTAAATAGAGCTGATGCTAATTTACATGACATAAATACTGAAAGAAGGGGAATTTTTTCCTCAAACATCTCATATCCTCTTGTCCATAAGTGTGGTATGCTTTATACCCATGCACAAGAATCTACTCAATACGGCTTTTAGATACCCTAGGACACTATAAAACTTAGGCTCTGATACCAAGTTTTGTCATGACCCGAGGCTACCCCCTAGCTATGAAAACGGTGCTTACAGTCATAAGTTACCATAAGCTAATCCATGAGCTGGTACCAGCTATGAGCGCTGAATAGATAGTAATGAAATACATGAGCGAAAAATAAACAAACATAGTACTGAAATTTAAATACTACAAAATGCATTAATTATGTCTGAAAAACTAAGAGGATACTAGAAACCTATTGTTTAACCCAAATATCTATCAATACTGTAGAAACTGATTGTCTATCTAACTAATTGTCTGAATGTATGAAAGCCTCTAAACTGACTAAGGAGTTAATGGAATAGACCCCTAACTAACTCTGAAGGACTTTATAAAATGAAATACTGAAATAACTAAATAATCATAACATATCCTTAATTAATAAGGACTCACCACTACATTTTTTGGATTATGTTGATTTGTCTAACTATGGTCAAAAAACTGTACGTTCGAACCTATGATGTAAGACATCATAGCACAAAGATTAGTATGCGTTCAGTACTTTAAATGTACTGGTATATAAGATAAGGTATGGCTAAAATGAATGGGGTAATGTGCATATGAGATCAGGACTAACTGAGTAACATGAAATAACTGAGAATGAATGCATGAAAATTATGATATCTGAGAATGCAAGACCAGACATATACATATTTCTGAAATAATTTGAAATCTAAAAGACTAAAATCTGTATAACTGAATAACTTTAAATCTATATGCTTTGGTTAACAAAACCTAAACTGAATATGCACTAAATATTATACCTAGACTGTAGGAAGTATTATCTAACCGACATGCCTCGATCTGAGCTAATTAGGATCCAACTTATAACCTGAGTTAGAAGGGTGTTAGCATCGTACCACAGGTACTAACACTGGTTGTATGGATCCACTAAACTAGTGTACCGAAGGACTAATGAGTCACCCTCAGTTGGTAGGTGCTCTAATGTGATATGTGTCACCCTCAACTGGCAGGTAAATAGTTTGTCTACCCATAATTGGCAGATAGACTTCCCTAACCTACAATGGCTAAATAGTTTTGGAACTCAAGGATTATTACTAAGGGTCACACCCTAAACTAGTGGGTGAGCCCTTATCCCTGCGTCCACTCAGTGCTAAATCCTACTCCCAACTAAACTAACACTAGAACTGAAATTGGAATGAGTTTAACTAAATATTATTTCATAGCTTATAGTGCTCATTATGATCATAATAACTTAATAATTAGGAATAATCATGGTTTAACTAAATCATACTTGAAAATCTAAAAATTATGTAAAACACGTTGGTATTGGGTGTTCATAACCCACCAGCATTGAATAATCACTAAATATATTAACAAGCTTAACATTGTAGTAAAGGACCATAGTTCAAAACCCATAAGCATAGACATTTCATCAAGCATGTGAGGATCAACGAATTTAACATGGGAATGCTTGCTTAGAATCATAAAATTCACTTAAATAAATCATGGAAAACACAAATTCGTAGCATAAGGAATTCAAAACATTTCATGGGATCATACATAGACTGAATTGCATTTTACCATGAAAATATGAATTAAACCAATCTTATTTAATATAAAATACAATAATAATAGAAAATTTTAGTCCTTAATCAAAAAGAGGGTTTTGGGGATCCATGGGTGAAAGAAACCTATGAATAAACATCCCATGTACCTTAACCTTTAACTTGAAAGAGAAACACTAATCTTGATGCTTTCTTGAATATTCTTGAAGTTGGGGAACTTGAATTCTTGATTTCTTGGGGAGAAAGGAATTGAATTTGTGTTCTTGGTGAAAGAGAATGGCTTTCTTGGGAGGAAAATTGGAGAAGAATGGCAAAATGAAGCCTTAACGAATGCCCAAATTGTGTTATGAACAATTAGGTTAAGGGGGAAAAGTTCCAATTGCCCCTCAGGCATTTAAATTTAAAATTGGACGCGATAGGCGTACCATGATACAGTCTAATCGGGACTATTACTACAATGCAGCCTTATCGTGGTAACCTTTGGTTTCATAATCTAAACATGATCCAAACCCTATCCGAAAAATCCCAAAATTCTTCGAGACATGTTCCTTACACCTCTGGACATGAATTAACTCAAAAACTAACATCTCAGGGTCAGGAAGACCAAATTATAAATCCTCAAAGTTTAGAGGTCTTAAAAATGACTAAGTCTCCAACACTTAGTGAAATTTTTCGGCCCTAAGCCCCTTATGCATACAGCTAGAAGTTGAACTGAGCTAAGAATAGTACGGGGTATTACATTACTATTGTTTTACCTTGTGGGGGATTATGTTTTTTATATTGGTAATTTGGGGCGATAGGTGCTATGTGTGGCCCGTGTTGGGTCTTACATGATAATGTTGACCTTGTGTATATATTTGGTTGTTCTCTTCATTGTAGAAATGCCCAAGTTCGGGTTAATATGATATTAATGATGTCTTACTTGCATATTTCCCTCTAATGGTACATGAATTATACTAAATCTTTGATGGTTGACATATTGATTGGATTTTGAGATCACATGTGTATATAATGACTATATTTGAGAAATTTATATTGGTTTGGTTGTATAATTACATACTCATATCATACATACATTGATATAATATTGGTACCATTATGGAATTGCTGTATTTTGAAAAAAAATGTGACACTTTTAAAAACCCCTCTATTGTAGACCATGTGTTAGTGAAGAGATATATACATTAAGATTATGATTGAATATTTAGATGTATATGGGTTGCGGCCCCCCATGGGTCCTACCTGGAAGCACAGATGCTCAGTAAGTGTATATGGAGGTGATGAGATAACCTCAGACAATCACATCATCATTATTTACATTATCATTGCATTTCATTATGCATCTTCAGTGTTGTTTTTTGTATTTCATCTGATGCATGTTTATTCTTTGTCTTTTTACCATATCTATTTCTTACTTATGTGTTATATTTAGAACTGTTAGTAGAGATAATGTGAGCTACCCTTTGGGATATTTTCTTCTTATAGGTTATGTGCTCATAATGTGTATTCATATATCTTATTTTCTACTTTTCTTAGTTGGCCTATGATATCTACTGTGTATAAGTGGACCGTATTCATCCTTACTATGCCTTTTTAATACAGATCCAGCTATGAGTATGTCGTGCAGCAGCTGAGTTCTGGTGGTGGTTTTATATATTCGAGGTAGGGGATGCTCTATGCTTCTAGAGTCGACTCCTATATCTAGTTTATATCTAGTTTGAATTTAGATATAGCCTTTTGGTTTTCTTTTGGATTCTTAATTGTATTTTCATACTTTTAGTTGTATATAGGTTGTTCTTACTCTGTGACACTAGGTTTGGGATAGTTTATGGCATCATTTTGATATTTAGACATCTTCTAATATTGTATATGTATGGTTCTACTTTGTTCTAGAAGTTTCGCCTTAGGAGTTTTGGTTGTTTCTTATTACATATTAGTTTAGGTGATTGGCTTACTTGTCAAGGCTTAGCTGTGATAAGTTCCATTATGACCTTAGTTTTTTCATTATGACATGTGGATCTGGTACCACATTTATATGGATATGTATTGTGATATGGGTAGGGTACCATGCTTGTACAGTTATGATTTATTGTGATACCGATCGGGTACCATGCTGATACGGGTATGATATATGTAACATGGTTCAAGTTCTACATTGGTATAAATATGATGTGTTATGATATGGTTTGGTTGCCATACTGGTATGATATGATATTGATGATAGTGATGGGGCTGCTGAGATAAATAAGGAGAGATAATATGGACATTTTGTAGACATGCATTTATCTATGTGTTTCGATAAATATATTTTATTTATGCTCTTATACATGTACCTATAGGTTTAAGTAATAGAAGATAATTTAAGGATGTACATAGGTCCCTTATGTAGATTGAATTGGAGGTAAGAATCTACAATTCCTTGAGATAAATGGTTATCATAAAATATGACTGGATAGAATTTTGATTTCATAGTGGTGTGGCATAGAAATATCTAAGATAGTGCATATCTAGATGAATTGGGAGTCGATGTTGATTAATATTTGTGGATATAATAAGAACAAGACGGTAGGGAAATAAGAGGTGTAGGATAGAATGGTTAGTCAAAGGACAAAGATACAAAAAAATGTTAAATGACAACTAGGTTACAAAGATGATAAAATGGGGTGCTAAAGATTCTAAAATTGGGGATTTAGAAATAGAACTTTACTTGATGTTATGATATCTCTCTACTTATTATTGATGTTATTTTGTTTCTAACCCTATTTTCTCTAATGTGTACCAATAGATATAGTTGTATTGATGCTACACTTACTATACCTCCACTCGAAGTATAGCCATGATTCAAGTTAGTTGGACTTTTATAGCAGCAATGCCGATCACTCTGCAGTAGCTTCTACTATTTCTATTTTGCATGAATTTTGTGTCGTGGATGTTCCTTATCATGACCCAATTTCTTAGGTCATAATGAATCCTACTATAACCCACTAATAGGAAAGCCAAACCCGTTATCTAGAATGGCTAGTAACGGACTACCCCATTAGATAAAAGAAAGAATATGGAAAATATGAAATAAAAGATCAATTACATAATATAGTCCCCATCAGTACAAGAGATTCTAATATAATAAGGATAAAATGTTGATATAATCAACGGAGTTAAACTGATAATACTTATCTCCAAATACAACATATAGACTAGTATAATACATAAGAGACAGATAAGTAATTCTCGAAACGTAAGGAGCTTACTCTATGTCTCTGAACCATGGCTACACCACACGATACACATATCAACGATGATAACTCATACAATGATATATAGGTTGCAAAAGTGCAGTATGAGTACCAAACAAATGGTACTCAGTAGGCAACTGCCAACTGAGCTTCAAAGATAAAGCAAATATATACAATATATAAATGGAATGAAAAATATACCCAGAGTCCAATAATCATATAAGAAGCCAATGAGATAATAAGAACATGTAATACCCCAAAAAATCCAAGCCAACGATAGAGTCATGTTTCAAGCTCACTCGTAGTACATTATGATTCTTTGGTAACTTCATGAGTTATTTTGATGCATATTAAGGTCTCAAATAACTCCCAGTTGTTAGGCGAATCAAAATAATCCTTATCGATTTAATTTCGTATAAGAATATTGCTCTAGTCAAATTCAAATGAGCATAACATTTTCTCTACATAGAATTTTTGATCTCAAGACCCACCAAATTGTAGGAAATTGAATAAGTTTTTCAACGATAAAAAATTCACCCAAATCTGATACTTGGGTGAGAAGTTATGGCACTTTTAGTGAAATAAGTAGCTTAATACGAGCATCACTACATCGTGGTGACCCCAAGAATAGCACTCGTTAGTTTCCAATAAATCACCATGATAGTACTACATCTCAATGAAGTTCTAGTTCCAAATTGGCATTTTCCAGTGAAGCACCGCGATAAGCATCGCATCGTGGAGGAGTGCCAGTTCGCACTCGTCAATTTCCAGAGACGCAAAGTGATCCCACCGCGTCGCGTCAAAGGGTATTTTCAAAATTTTTTGTGGGATACACATGCATTAAAAATCCAGTGGCTAACCGTGATGGACTGCATCACGGTGATGGCCAAAATTGGGATTTTTAGTGACAAAAAGTTAGTTCTTTCCAGGGGTAGTTGGATTTTTTTCCATGACACTAATCAGTCCAAAACACAAGATTAAAGACCTAATAACCTAATTAGTCATTATTTTATTCAAATTCCCTAAATTCAAGAACATTCTCTCACAAATAGAAAATCCTAGCCTTTAAGATTCAAGATCAATTCCCAAGAAAATTTCCAAAAAACTTTAAGAATTCAACTATCAGGTATGTTTGGTGTTCATCTTTGGGTTTCCTTCCACCCTTGGAGTTCAAGAAACCCTTTTGCAAGATTTAAATTATGATTTATATTCTTAAATTGAATTACGTTCATGTATGTGTTGATTTTATGGCTTTTAGACCAAGAAGATTATGAATTTCAAGTAAATAAACTAGTATGTGTGTTGATGCATGTACTCCTCATGTCATAAATATATGAATTGTGAATTGAATGCAGTAAACATAATAATCCCATGTTATTTTCCACATGTTCAAGAATCATACTCCCAAAGTGTTTGAAAAAATACCTATGTGAATGATTTGTACATGACATCCTAATTGTAATGCTTTAAACTTGTGATATGGATCCTTTATTTATGCTATCAAGTCCTGGGGGTATTGTATAACCAAAATTTTGCTGCTTACTTAGTTTCCAATCATAGTAGAATGATCCTATAGTATCCCAAACAGTCACATTTAGATAGTTAATAGAATCAGTATGAGTTTAACTAAGCTTAGTACAGCCAATGATCTATGTCGGTTCAGTTGGGAGTAGAATTCAACATCAAGTGAACCTAAATATGGGGGCATTCTTGTCAATATAGGGTTTGACTCTCAATAGCAATCCCTAAGTTATAGAACTATGTTGCCAGCGTAGGGTAAGTTGTCCTCCTACCAGACTAGGGTTGACACAATCATATATATATTTCATGAGTCTTCCCACCAAATTAGGGTTGACACAATATTATTTGTATCCCATGGCAAGGTACTAACACCCTTCCAACTGGGGTCACAGGTTGGACCCCAACTCAATCTAAAATTAAGGTATATTGGTTAGATGAATACTCCCACAGTTAAAGTTTCAGTCTATGTAATCAGTAAAGAACTCAGTTAGTTCTACAAGACCATGGCTATCAGTTATTAGTTACTCAGCCATCAGAATTTAGCACTCAGATTTAGTAGAATCTCAGATACATGATGTATACCTATATGTGCAATATTGCATATTCAGTATATTTAGTAGTTGTAGTTTTGCAAGTACTCTCATCCAGTTACTTCATGATGTACATTTAGTTAGTTATTATCTCATGCATATAAATCCATGCATATCAGCCTAATCTCACCTAGTATACTAGTATATTCAAAGTACTGATACATACTATCTTTTTGTGCTATGATGTTTCATATAACAGGTTCAGATGCTCGGGTTCCCAACCGTACTTATCCAGATAAGTCTATCAGTCGTAGCTGTAGTAGTGAGTCCTCATCCATTGAGGATGCGATATTTACTTAGCTATTATATTATTTCAATTATTACAAACAACAATTGTGAGTTAGTTGGGGCCTTTCCCATCAACTCTTCAATCTAAAATCAAGGTATATCGATTAGATGAATACTCCCATAGTTAAAGATTCAATCTCTGTAATCAGTAAAGAACTCAATTAGTTCTACAAGACTATGGCTATAAGTTATTAGTTACTCAGCCATCAAAATTTAGCACTCAAATTTAGTAGAATCTCATATACATGATGTATACCTATATGTGCAATATTGCATATTCAGTATATTTAGTAGTTATAGTCTTACAAGTACTCTCATCCAGTTACTTCATGATGTATATTCAGTCAGTTATTCTCTCATGCATATAAATCCATGCATATCAATCTAACCTCACCTAGTATACTAGTACATTCAAAGTACTAATACATACTCTCTTTTTATGCTATGATGTTTCATATAATAGGTTCAGATGCTCGGGTTCCCAACCGTACTTATCCAAATAAGTCTATCAGTCGCAGCTATAGTAGTGAGTCCTCATCCATCGAGGATGTGATATTTACTTATCTATTATATTATTTCAATTATTACAAACAAGAATTATGAGTTAGTTGGGGCCTTTCCCATCAACTCTTCAAGCTCAAATATTTAGAGGTTTTTCAGACATTATTAGTTAGCATTTATTCTAATGATGTATTCAGTTCTGATTTAGTATTATGAACCTTATAGCATTATCAATTTTACTTCCACATATGTTTCATAAATATTATTTAATGCTCACAGCAGGTATCAATCATGGGTTATCTTGTGGTCATTCAGGTTCATAAATATCGTGTGATGCCCAAGGTGTAGTCTCGGGTTGTTACACACTTGGTATCAGAGCCTAAGGTTCCAAAGTGTCCAATGAAGTCTAAAAGCCATGTCTAGTAGAGTCTTGTTCATGGGTGTATAGCGAGCCGCACTTATGAACAAGAGGCTATGAGGCGTTTCAAGAAAATTTCCCTTCTTTTAGTGTTCATATCGTATGAGTGATCATAAGCTCAAGTTAAAATCTTTGGCTAATTCAAATTTACCTTCCCTTTATAGAACATGCCTCCCAGAAAGACTATCGAAAGAAGAACTGGGAACTAGCCAGCACCTCCGCCCATTTAGGAAGATCCCCTGAATGAGCATATTTCTCATGCAAAATTCAGAGTTCCATTCACCACCCTAGACCATTCCATGGAAGCTCAGAATGTTCGACCAGCTGCTGTTCAGGCTAGCCCAATGGCCAATTTACTGAGCTAGAATTCAGGACTTCACCCAAATGAACCCTCCTTCATCCTGTTTTCCTGCGCTCAAAGAAAAATTCTTAGTTTGGAGGGGCCATTGATGTGTGTCGACTTGGGGATCCTGGCTTTGTTTATGGAATTCTCCAACACTCCCCCAGTTGCTCGATCATTACCAAATCTGGAGTCTCAATAGGTGGGAAAGTAGGAAGGTATAGTGAAAAATACGTATATGTTTATATATTTTCAGAAATATATTAAGTATATATAGTAATCCTTTATCGTTTTTCGATTATGAAACGTTTGGAAATCTGTTAAGACTCTATTTATTGATTGCAACCCATGTGGCCTTATACTTCGAGTGGAGCTTCTCAGACTGTAGATGCTATGACAATTCTGGAGCCAAGATCTCTTATATTCTGAGGCTATACTATAAACAAAGGGGATTTTACTAAAGGTAAGACCGAACCTTTCAGGTTGCCTACATATCCTTAGAATAGGAATCAAGTCATAATGTAGTTCAATTATAATAGGAGAAGTGAAAATATGGAATGCAACGACCGAGCCTGACTCATGCTGCCTACGTATCCTTAGAATAGGAATCAGGTCATAACGTAGTTAATACAAGAAGGTAACGTAAAATAATGCAGTAACCAAGCTAGACTCAGACGGCCTATGTATCCAAGTGGAATCAGGTCAGGAAGTAGTTCAGTACAATGAAAAGGTAAAAATATAAAGGGACCGAATCCAATGTGGATTGCCTACGTATCCCTCCGTGGAAAGTCAGGTCGGGCATAGTTCTAAATACATAAAAGGATGATGTTTTGGGTTTTTCTAAGGAAAACCAAACCCTCTGTGGGCTGCCTACATATCCCGCCGTGGGAAGTCAAGCTAATACGTAGTTCTGTTATATTAGAGAAAAATGCAAAAGTACAAGGAAATAAAAACTAGTCCTAATGTTTTCAAATATAGTATTTCTTGATGGCATCTGAATTGATCGGCTTTGTGCTTACTGTGCCATCCATTTCTGTAAGGATTACTGCTCCTCTTGAGAGTACTCAGTGAACTATGTAGGGGCCTTGCTGAGGGAATATCCTCTTCAATACCAACTGTCCTGGTGTGAATCGACAATAATCTTTTAGACTTGCCTTGTTGAGATCCCAATAATCCACACATATTCTTATCTTCCCGTCCTTCATCGGTACTGGTACGATGTCGTCCAGCTAGGTGGGATAAGTTTTGACCCTCACGACATTGGCTTTTATTTGTTTGGTCACTCCCTCCTTGATTCTCAAACTCAAGTCAGGTTTGAATTTCCTAGTCTTTTGCTTCACAGGCGGACATGCAGGGTCAGTTGGCAGTCGATGTGAGACAATATCAGTGCTCAAACTAGGCATGTCATCGTAAGACCAAGAAAATATATCGATGTATTGCTTGAGCAGACTTATCAATTCCTGCTTTCTTTCATCCTCCAAGTGTATGCTGACTCGTGTTTCCTTTGTTGTCTCTTCATCACCCAAATTGACGACTTCAGTTTTGTACATATTAGGCTTTTTTTTACTTTTGAGTTGCTCGATCTCTTGCGGCAGGTTTTCAGGCATCATGCTTTTATTTTACTCCTTGTAATCTTGCTCATTGCTTGCATTTTCCTTAACGGATTAGTTATATGTCATAATTATAGTACGAGGATTTTTATTATTATTTGCTTTGAAAAGCACAAAAAAGCGAGTAAAGATAGATATCAAAAATAGAAAAATAAGTTCTGAAAATAAGGACTTTTATTAATAAAAGCACTGGGCTTTGGCAAGAGGCAAGTGGCAAAAAGAGTTTCGGCATGATTCTAGCCTCAACTGATCATGCAAACAAAATAATTTTTAAAAGCAATAACAATCCCACACTACCAAGACTCCTGTCAGAATAGGGATGGGATAATGGTCCAATTTTGCAAAACTTCTCTAGGTTCAGCATCACGGATGGTAAAGCTTTTTGAAATCTATCTCCGATTCTCCTTAGATCACGGCCACAAATAGATTTCCTATTACTTCTATGATATTTTCATCAGTTGTTTACACTAAAACTGGGGCTTGGGCTTGGGTTGGCACGAATACCGTCACTCTAAATCCTTCACTATAGGCTTCTCTAGAAATGGGCTCATATCCAGGACCTGTAGTACCCCTCTAATGCTTTAGCTGGATTGGTTCAACTATACCATCAGCTCTTGGTCCTAACCCTATCTTGGGCTGATACCTATATTTTAGCATCTCCGATGCAACCATCTTTTCAGCATTTGATATTTTCGCTTTAGACTTCTCCAAGTTCAGCATCACAGATGGTAAAGCTTTTTGAAATCTATCTCTGATTCTTCTTCGATCAAAGCCATAAATAGATTTCCTATTCCTTCTATGATATTTTCATCTGTTGTTTGCACTAAAACTGGGGCTTGGTCTTGGACTGGCATGAATACCGTCACTCTAAATTCTTCACTATAGGCTCCTCCAGAAATGGGCTCATATCCAGGACCTGTAGTACCCCTCTGATGCTTTAGCTGGATTGGTTCAACTATACCATCAGCTCTTGTTCCTAACCCTATCTTGGGTTGATACCCATATTGCAGCATCTCTAATGCAACCATCTTTTTAGCACTCGATATTTTCCCTTTAGTTGTTTCTATCTTCTCTACGGTCCTTGTAGCTTGCATAATCTCTAGGGTATGGAAAGTGGCTCCATCTAACTCCTTGATGACTTGGACTGAATTGACAGAATAGATTGGATGACTAAGCTCTCCATGGACAGTAAATTTTATACAAACCCACTCAAACTTTATGCACTAATGAAGAGTTGAAGAAATGGCTCTTACCATGTGGAACCATGGCCTTCCTAGCAGCAGGTTGTAGCTAGATGACACATCCATAACCTGAAATAGGATAGGAAATTCTATTGGTTCTATCTATAGTGTCAAGTAAATTTCTTCGATGGCACTCCTCTGTGACCTATCAAAGGCTCTGACCTTCACTCGACTCTTCCTTATATCTTCTATATTCACACCTAAATCCCTTAGAGTGGAGAACGAACAAATATTGCAACCTAAACCACCATTAATTAAAACCCTATTCATAATTTTGTCATGATATCTGACTGTAATATGGAGTGCCTTGTTGTATGCAGCCCCTTCTGACGGTAACTCATCATCATGGAAAGAAACCTTATTTGCCACTAACACTTTCCCAATTATTGCAGCCAAAATATCTCTAGTGGTATTCTTTAGTATGCTAACCCCACATAATACTTCCATCAAAGCATTTCTATGGGCTTCAGAACTCATAAGCAAGGACATGATGGATATGTGGACCGATTTCTTCTTGAGCTGATCTTCAACAGAATAGTCCTTGGGTTGCATCTTTTTCCAAAATTCTGCAAATTCAGCATCTGTAATATTTCTTTGGTTTTTGATCTTTCTCGATAACTCCACGATTCAGCTCCTCTGGAGCGTAACACCTTCCTGAACTGATCATTCCTTGAGTCGCAGCAGCGTCTATCATCTTGCCCTTGGCTTCAGCTCGATAGTCCTACAAGACTGCTTTAGTATCATATTCAGGCCTTCTAGTGGCTAATGTGGTCACTACGACTCTTGTCAGGTAGGTCTGAACAGTTATAGGCTCCCTCAACTAAACTGTGATAAATGACTATGATGGGGATGCAGTGGTGATTTCTTCTGCGTTCCATGTGAGCATAATAGATTCTTCCAAATCATACTCCTTCTCTAGAGTAATCATATTGACTTCCCGATTTCCATGATTTGGCAAAGGGTTATTGTTCATATTTGGAGCTGCGGCAGTGCATTTGATTATACCCCTCCTTATCATGGACTCAATCTGATTTTTTAAGCTGTAGCAATCTTCTGTTTCATGCCCCTAGAGTTTTGACTGATAGGAGCACCGTTTGTTACCATCAAAGTTTTGAGAGGTCGGATTAGAGGCTTTTTCCTTAATTGGATGCAACAAACCAGCTGCCCTCCATCTCTCAAACAACTAGGCTAAAGGTTCTGCAATTGGTGTGTAGGTGCGGGTATTTCTAGCATCAAAGTTTGGACTAGGCGCATAGGCTAGTCTATTTTAGTGAGCTAAAACTTGGACAGGGGCATATGGTCTTGGTAGATTTTGGTATGCTGGAACTCGAGATGGGTTATAATAAGGTTAAGTATTATGCACTAGGAAGTGTGCAATAATTTGGGGATTGTTAGGGTAACGGTAGGAAGAATTTCCAGGTTGGTAGTATGGTGTGGTAGCTAAGACATCTTCCCTCTTTTTCTTATTACCATTAATGGAACCAGTCTATATGGCCTTACTTGCAGCTTGTAGCGTAGCCATAGATTGGATCTTCCCTGATTTGATGCCTTCTTCTATTAAATCCCCCATCTTGACCAACTCTTCAAACTTTTGGCCTATCATTGACATCATCTTGTTAAAATAGACACCCTCTTGAGCTCGGATAAAATACTTAGAGAGGTCACTTTTGTCTAATGGAGGCTGGATCCTAGCAGCCTCGATCCTCCAATGCCATGCATACTCTTAAAAAGATATCAATGGCTTATTTTGTATGTTAGCCAATGAGAACCTATCTGGGGCAATCTCAGTATTAAATCTGAAGTGACTCATAAAGTCCTCAGCCATTTCCTGCCAGTCAGGCCACTTATGGGGGTCTTGTCGGGTGTACTAAGTCAAAGTTTCCCCCGAAAAACTCCATATGAACAGCTTCATTCTCAACTTTTCGTTCCCTCCCACACCGACCAACTTATCGGAGTAACCCCTTAAATGTACATGTGGATTACCTTTTTCATCAAACATATCAAACTTTGAGGGTTTGTACCCTACTGGAATGTCGATGTCTGGATGAATATATAAGTCATTGTAGTCCAGGCATTCAGTCCCTCTGGTGATTTGCATATTTCTGAATGCCCTCTTTAGACTTTTGAGTTGGGCTGCTATCAACCCTTTTTTACTTGATTGGACATTCTTTACCAGTCTCGTATGTCGATCAACCTCATATGGAACCTTAAGAGTCATAAATATTGCAAAGGTGGGAGCTTCGGTAGCATATGCAGGTAGCACAAGTATCTCACAAATGACATATGCCTCGAGAATGTACTGTATATCTGGATGGATAGAAATAGTAAAGTTTTGAGTAGGAAATGAATAAGAAGGTACAATTTCGACAGTAGGCTAAAAAGATGGTGGGGCTTGAGCATACGGTATATTTGCTTGGTTAGCGGAAGCGCCTGGAGGTAATTTAATACTTGGAGCCTACAACTAAGTAGGAAAGCTAGGTATTGTAAGCTTGGTTAGATCCAATATTTGATGGAGTTCTTCTTTTAGGACCTCGATTTCTTATGCTATATTGTCCATTTGATCATCATTCTAGGTTTCTGACGGCCTTTGGGAACTCTCGGCATCATCTACTAAGATCATCACAGCTTTGTTGGATTGATCCCTATTAGTCATCTTTCCTTTGGACAAAAGGTTGTATTGGGATTCCGCCAGTTTGTGTGTCGAAACAAATCAACTTTTTTTAGGGGATTAACAAACAAAAAAAGAAAAAAAGAAAAAGAAAAGGGAAACTATGTTAGTTTGGAAGATAATGAAAATGTAACAAGTAACACATGTATACGCCAAGGTGGCGACATCCAAACACGTCCTAATATAGAGCCTCTTTTCACTAGAGGTAGGCCTACCTTGTAATTAATTTGATGATAAACGGTTCATTTAATCACATTTGGATTTGAGAATAAACACGACTTTTATTGAACAAAGGCTCCAAATGGTTGCATCAAAATATATCGAAGATAGCTTAAAAGAAAGTACAAGGACAGCCGCAAGGGCTTACAATGGAGTGGGCCATGTGGCTCTTTTAGGGAATATAGAAAGTACAACAAAAAATGAATTTTAGGCCCAAGTGATAACATTGTCCTCATCTCTACCCTCATCAAAATAGGACCTTGGGTGGTACTCTGGGGATCCCTCTGGGTCATGATCAGGTGTCAAGTATATATCCATCACCCCTCCGTCTTCAGGATCATAAATATTAGAACTTATTTTCGAGCCTTTCTGAGGGTCTTCTTCCATCCATTCTGGGTCTTCCTTAGGGTCTTCTTTGGGGTCTTCTTCTTCTTCCTCCTTCTCCTTTAGGTTTTCCTCTTGATCTTCTTCAGGATCCTCCTCGATCACTGGAATTAGATAATCAACAGAACCTAGGATTATCTAGGTATACATGGGTGTAGTGAGGTCCATGCAGGGAAGCACCTCTTTCCTGACCCATTCTACCCACTGAGGGTCTGTGAGTCCTCGAAAACCATCTTCGATCAGTAAAGCTATGTGACTCATGATAGTGCGTTGCACATAATATTTTGGTGTGCACCATTTCTCTCCTTCTATCTTTAGCATAATCATGTAATCCCACTCTGTCTGCAGGTTCATCACTCGTTCTGTTGGAATCAAATCACCATAACTATCTTTATGAAGTACCATGACAGACTAAAGCGGGATATCCTGGATGATGCCAAATTGTCTAAGGACCCGCAAAGGCGCATATGGTTGGATGCCACGTATCCCAATCAGCTCAATAAAGTACAGATGCCTAGTTTTGATGAAGGAAAATCCCCCAATCCAAGAATATTTCCACTGGATGGAATCCCCAGTAAGATTGGTTAAAAACTCGAGCCACTCCTCTTCTTCAGTTGGCGCGATACAATACCTTAGGCAATCTTTGTGACTTTAAATTCGGCTGCATGCATCGATCATGTAATCCATTTGTGGAAGGAGATGATAGAAGTGTTCTATCTCCCAAATCCGTAGCAATAGGTTGCAGCCCCCAAAGAAATCATGTCCACGAGAGCGGGCGGATAATGATCGGAATACCTCTGTAAGGATCATGTGTACTAAAGTGAGTCTTTGTGGCTCTTCAAAGATATCCAGTACAATTGGCAAGATTTAATATCAAAACAGTGTCGTCTCATTGGGAAAATAATAATTCCCAAGAAAGCCAAAACGAAGATCCTCGATCGCATATGCACCCACTATCTGCGGGTACAAACGAACTCATTTCGATACTCGCTGTGACTCTCCAAACAGTGGTATCCTCTGAAAAGTTAATCCAATTTTACCTTTCCGTCCTCTACGTTCCTTAGTGATTAAAAAATATCCAATCCTAAAAGACTAAAGAAATCCTCCTTCCTTATAGGTGACGAAAGTACTGACAGTCTCTCCTTAAAGTGGCAACTCGGCGAAACAACTAACCTCCTCCAAGGTAGGGGTGATCTCAAAGTCCAAAAATCTGAAGGTCACTGTGTTTGGGTCCTAGAACTCTGTAAATAGTGTAATGAGGGTCTTATTGGCTCGAGCCCTCATTAGCTACAATAGAGCCCCTATATATTCCCGAACCTTCGCACCATGTGCCACATGGATGTTTCCCTACCAGTTCTGCTGGCTATCAAGGGCAGAGATGACCATTTGGATGTTTGGTAAATTTGGATTGATATTCATCTAGTAGGGGAAAGAAGAGGGTATAGTAAGTCGTTTATCTCAAATCCATTATGTGTTTTAGTTTAGACCATTGTCATCAATCTTCACACAAAAAATATATCGACAGGTTTGTAACCTTTGATAAAAAGGTTGTTTCCTAATTGTAATAACAATGCCTTGGACAGTCTCGCCTAAGGTATATGCAATATGACCTATTACTAAAGTAAGATTTTTCTCTAAATATTTGAGAGTGGGACTGAATAGCTGCGAGAAGGCACACTAACCTAATTGTACCGACTCTGTAACTAAAGAATCCAAAGAAGGTTTGGGGAGTGTAAGACACCCCTACGTGAACCAATGTGTGAGAATTGTGTACGGCCAAAGACTCGATAGGAAAATGCAAGTGATAAAGCAGTAACAAGTAGTGTTGTTCAAACAAATAAGGAACGCAAGTTTGGATTTGGCTTGCGTCCTTTCACACAGAGCATGACATAAAGATACGTAAAGCAAATAAAATAATAAAGGATAAAAATCCTAAACTAAGCATGTTAAGGTTAAAACCTAAGTTCATTAATCCCCAGCAGAGTCTCCATTCTGTCGCACCCTATTTTGAACCGGTCGAAACATCACACAACATATGGTGGTATATCATGACTCTTGGGATTTGAAAATCATTTTATATTTTTTAGAGTTGCCACCTAACATTTTGGGAAAATTAGGAAAAATTATTTTTTATTTTTATAAAACTCTATTTTATTCTGTCAAAAGCGTTTTGAGATTTTGAGTAAGGATTTTGGATACTCGAGAGGAAGGTGTTAGGCACCCCTCAGTGCCTATCTGAAGATAGTCCTTACACTTAGTTTAGAAAAATGTTAGAAAAACTTTTATTTGTTATTTGCTTAAAATGGTGATAGAAAAACTTTATTGTTATTTTTTATTTGTTATCCTTGAGAAGGGAAAACTTAAGGTACAACAAACGTGACGCTACCATGCACAAGGAAGTAATGTTACTCAATGGGCTTCCTAATATTCAGTTTTCAAGGTTCATTCTCTAGCTTCGTGTTCTTTTCCCACCGTGTGAGATGATCTCTTCCGTTTTCCCAAGCTTTAGGCATAATTTAGGGTCAGGGGCTTAAATGTTCTCACCCTTGAACTTCTTTTTTCAATCCTAAGATCGTTTCTTCCTCTGAAAGCCTAGTTCTGTCAAGAATTTTTGTTAACTGGATTGTATGCCGCAGGAAATGTCTTTGTTTGGATTACTTCATCAAAAACAAAAGAAGATGATGTCAATTAACTTAAAAAAGAAAAACACAGGTTTTAATTAACAAAATATCTCAAAGATCATATTGTTATGTTTCGGTTTGCACTTCTGATAATGATGCAATCCTCATTCTCTTTTAATAGTTTAAGTGGTTTGCACTTCTGATAATGATGCAATCCTCATTCTCTTTTAGTAGTTTAAGTTTCTGCAATTTTCCTCTGTCAAAACAAATTTTGGATAGTTGAATCTATATCGTATCTTCTAAACGAGGGACAGAGAAAGACATTCTTTTTCTTTTGTTATTTTACTAGGTCGGGTTATTCAATTATGGGTCTGGTCAAATTTTTAACTTGGATTGTGAAATTAAAGATGACATGGATGGTGACGTGAGATGGCCAAGTGGACATTTTTACCTAGGTGGCATGCTTGGTGGAATTTCATTAAGGGAGGAGTATTTTTGAGTCAAATATTTAATGGAGGGGTATTTTTGAGCCAAAAAACTAACGAGGGATATTTTTTATCCATTTTAGATAGTTCAGGAGTATTTTTGACCCTTTTCGTAGTAATAATAATAATAATGGTAATAATAATAATAATAATAATAATAATAATAATTGAAACAGTTACAAATATCATGATAGAAATAATAATGGTAATAATAGATATGATATGAAATAGTTGTCGTGAAAGTAATATGATATACCTTGTACGTAGTAGTGAAAGAATGTATCTACCTTGCATTTTCTAATCTTTCGAGAATCTGAAAATCCAAATGAACGTTAAAAATATAAAATATAGCTTGAATGCTAGAATTATGTACTAAAAAAAATTAAAAATGGTGAATAAACTCTTTTGAAAAAATCTAAAATTTTGATATTTTTATCCTTTTATTGTTATATCCCTTGGAAGAAACGTGGCGATTACTACGTCAATTTTATTTAGAATATGGTGACGAGTTTTTTGAAAGAAAAGTTCAAATATGATAAAATATATTTTACATTTAGCAATGATCACGTGATATTTGCGAAAGTCGGGATGCTAGAATCATATAAAGGACCTACAAGTCACATAGCAACATAAATTTGACAATAAAATAAGGAAGAATTACACAAATTCCATATTTAAGACACCATATTACCTAATATCCCTTACTATTTTTAAAATTACATAAAATTCCTATTTGAATATTTACTAGTGATACATATGCTATAACTTGCACACCCTATTTTCTCTCCTTTTTTTCACGCAATCTCTCTCATTCTTTTATGCATCATCCTTTTTTTTTCCACAAATTACTCCCCTAAAATCTCTCCCATTTTAGTAAATTTTGAGTCAACTTCGTTCTCCAATACTTCAACTGATTTCAAACGTAACCGTTCATCCTTTAATTTCAAAAATTGACAACTTCTTCAAAAAGGTTAGCTTTTGGTTTATGCTTTACAATCCGTTGTTTTAATTTGTTTTATCTTCAATGGCTAATAAAGATTCACCCTCATTCAGCATGGGGATTTCATAAATTGAAACACAAAAAGGTGTTCATA
Organism: Capsicum annuum; assembly: GCF_002878395.1. Classification (NCBI taxonomy): domain Eukaryota; kingdom Viridiplantae; phylum Streptophyta; class Magnoliopsida; order Solanales; family Solanaceae; genus Capsicum; species Capsicum annuum. The sequence goes on along the minus strand of NC_061112.1, from coordinate 8,278,626 downwards.
ATAGTTATCAAGTCTTGGGTTTAACTCCTGGCGAATTTGATTACACCTAATTAGGTTTTAGTGAGAATCGATTAAACCAGCGGAATGACCCTGAAAAATTGAAGATTTTAAGAGAAGCATTTGCTGCTAAAAATCAAGTTTTCGACATGCAAATGGTAGATCAGGTATTATTTTTTTTACCCTTGTACTATGTCGGTTTGGTAAGTTGGATACTTCTACTTACATGTTTGTCATTTGGACCCCTGAATCCACTAAAAAGCAACATTTTAAACCCTTTTTTGGTGAGTGTAACACACTCTCCCCTCGTGATCTGCCATATCTGTCTCATCTGCCATGTCATTTAAAAAAATAAAAAATAAAAAAATTTAAAAATTATTACATTAAATTCCAAGTCATTTTTAAAATGCTAAATAATAAATTAATATTAAAATTAATTTAATTAAATAATAAAAATTATAACTATAGAAAAAAATTGAATAATCGTGTTTTTATTTTTGCTCACAAATTAAACATCAAATTCATTTCAAATAATTAAAATTATTCTCCAACTAATTTAATTTTTAACTATAAATACATATATACAAACATAATAAATTTTTGATTTTAAAATTTGACTATCTTTACAAAATTCACAAAAAGTTTAATTTTTTTCAAGTGAAATTAACTAATTTTTTTCAATATTCACTATCACTCACTTTCAATTCAAATTTAAATTTTAATCCCAAAAAAAAAGATTTCAAATTTAAATTTTTATTCAAAAAAATGAAAAAAAATTGAATTGAGGAAAAATAAAAATAAAAAATAAAAAGTGAAGATAGTGGAGGGGAGGGACTGGAAGAGTGTTGGGGTGGGGTGTGGGGGCTGGAAGGGGTTGGGGTTAGGGTGAAGGTGGGATGGGAGAGGTGTGGGGGGCTGGGGCTGAGGTGGGAAGAGGCTGGACGGGGCTGGTGAGGTTTGGGGGGTGGAGACGGGGTTGGGGTGGGGTGAAAGAGTTGGAAGGGGCTGGGGTAGAGTGGGATAGGGTTGGGTAGGGTATGGGGGGTAGGGATGAACTGTGGTGGGGGTGGGGAAGGGCTGGACTGGTGTTGGGGTGGGGTGAGGGGCTGGGGGTAGGGTCGGATAGGACTGGGTGGGGTGGGGTGGGGATGAGCTAGGGTGGGGTGGGGAGGGAAAAAAATATTTTTATGTTTTAAAATTTTAGAAATATTTTTAAATTGTTTTTAAATTTTTAAAAATATTTTTAAATTAAAAAGATGAAGAGAAAAAAAGGACCCTTTTTTAATTTTTTTTTTTCAATTTTAATATTATTTTTATTTTTCTAATTATTTTAATGTAAAATTGGCCAAAAATTGACCCCAACTTGCACCCCCAGGCGCGTAGCTGCACTCTCTTTGTCCTAGTCACCATTTCAATATCACATAGGCAAGGTCAACGGTCAAAAGGTGCAAAATATTGTTTTTTAATGGATTCAAGGGTCTAGATGACAAACATGTAAGTAGAAGTATTCAACTTACAAAACCAACATAGTACAGGGGTTCAGAAGGTCATTTTGCCTTTTTTTTTTCTTTCTTTCTCTCTAGTACTTTTTCTCTTCTTTATTTTAAAGGGTGAAAAAATAATTTTCCCCCCTCAAGTTTACTTTTAAAATCAAACTCCCCCTTTACGTTGAATAATAAGCATTCTCCTCCTTTTACTTTGACAATGTCTATTTTAACCTTGGCATTAGCAATATCTTCTTATAGTATATATTATTTATTTTAATCAAGTATTTATATATTTTTATTTAAATTTTTTAGTTTAACCTTTTTAATGAACTTGTCACAAAAGCTAATGTTATTTTTTATGATTGTTATTTTATTGAGATAACGCACAAGTATTTTTCGTCTCCCCAAAAAAAAGTACAAAAATATTTTGATACTTGACGGTCAAATCAGCAAAAAATGAGTTTAAATGGTAATAGGCCCCCTTTAAAGTTCAAGTGTGTCATAACAACTTCAGATATAGTTTAGGGGCATCTTGTACCTTATCTCTTATTTTACATGCATTAAGTGTGTGCGTGTGTAATATATATGTGTGTGTGTGTGTATATATATATATGTGTGCGTGTGCGTGTGATATATGTGTGTGCATGTGTAATATATATGTGTGTGTGTATATATATATATATGTATATATATATGTATGTATATATATATATATGTATATATATATATGCACATGAGTTTCGATATACTCCCTAGGTTCTCTTTTACTAGTCACTTTTCGTTTTTCCAAGTCAACCTACATAAATTTTGACAAATATTTTAAGATATATTTTTTCATTTTATTAATATGAAGAAAGATTGCAACTTATAGCATTTGTCATATATTTTCTGTTCATCTAAATTTTAAATTTAAATATAAAATTATACATCTTAAAATTTTAGTCAAAGTTCTTGCAGGTTGTCCTTAAAAAACAAAATAGTGACAAGTAAAAGTGAACGGGGGAGTATATATTTATAATATAAGTAAACTTTTGAATTAATTTAGTATAAAATATATCTCCATTTTGGTTATATGTTATTATATTACATGCATTGGAATATGTTTATAAAATTATTTTTATTTGTTATTCTCACTATGTATAAATAGATATTACAGTTTTAGTTATTATTAATAAATAAATTTTCATATCATGATCATTTATTTCATTTAGAACAACACTAACTTATATACTTAATATATGTTTCTCACTTTTTTTTGTCTAGAAAATAATTTTCTTTTTATTTAAAAAAATTTACTATATATATTACAAATAAAAAATATAATAATTTTGAAAAGGTAAATAAAAATAAAGATTAATAGTGTAAGGGTAAAATAGGTATTTAAAAAAAAAAACAAGTAGGCAAAAGGGGGGAGAATGCATATTGTTTAAAGTTGGGGGGGGGGGGGGGGGGAGGGGTTTGATTTTTAAAGTAAAGTTGAGGGGGGAAATGATTTTCACCCTATTTTAATATATAATAGCAATTCCTTCATTTTTAATAGTTCTATTTTACACAAAATTTTATAAGTATAATGAATGATCCTAATCCAAATTTTATTACAAACAGGTTAGCACTAACCAAAATAACTTATATATTCTTTTTTTAGTATGTCCTAATAATTCTTTTTCTTATTTTTACCTTTCAAAATTTATAACTTAAGATTTCTAACAAGTATCCATCGAGTTAATTCCTTAAATGGTTATTTAATTCAATGAAATTATCTAATAAAATTATTTATTATTATTTTATTCAATCAGGCTATTTAAGTTAATATATTTATCTTACAATGTGACAATGGAATTAAAAACTCCTCTTATATATTATAACAATTTATTTATTCAGAATATTAAACTACCTGAATTACAATCTATTTAATATATTAAATAACTTAGCAACCAAAACAATTTTGCTTGCTTAATTGGGTAATGAACAAGTTAATATAAACTAATTATACAATAGATCGGTTTAAAACCAAAATAAATTACCCTTTAAAAACATAAAATAAAATAAAAAGCATAAATAATAATAATAATAATAATAATAATTGTTATAAGCTTTCAAACTAAATAGCTTCACCATAATACAACCACATGATTTTAATACCACCAAAGGATGTGGTACAGCGGATAAGGCTGTTCCTTTCTTAACCAGAGGTCTCGGGTTTGAGTCCTAGGTATGCAAAAATCCTTGGTAGGGAGTGCTTCTGCCTGAATGGGACCCTATGCGGCACGAATTCGGATTAGTCGGACTCCAATGGGGGTACCGAACACCGGATGAAAAACCAAAAAAAAAAAATACATGATTTTGTAGACACCTAATTTTGTCCTTCCTAAGTCCAATTTTATTCATTTTTAGCTCACATTACCACACACTCCCATTTATGTGATTATACTCCATAAAAATACTAAAAAAATAACAAGATCCCAATCCATAACAAATTAATAACCTTTACCCATCAAATTAAGACACCTCACACCTCACCACCCAATACCCTACCTACCCATGTGACTCCTCCCTCACATTTCTTGTTCACAAAGAGAAGGCTTTACATATATGTATTCACCTACTAAAAAATAAAGGAAGGAAATTTCCAAGAAAAGAGAGACAAGGGGACCACAAATGATGCCATGGGATTTTTCCATTCTTGGAGTGGACATACACAGATGACAAGGATAAAAAAAGAGGGGACCATTTTGTTTATAATCTACATATAGACACAAGAGAGGACATCTAGGGGGACCACCCAAAAATCCCTCAACAATATATTTTCCACATAGGGACAACCAGGATTTTTCTAGAGGGTATTAATAATATATACATACAAACAAAGACAAAAAGGAGGGGTCTTCTTCCCCATTCACTAAAAAGGCATACGGGAACAAATACACTAAAAAAAAGGATTTTTTTCTCTTGGGCTTTCTTCTCCATAGGAACACTTACACACACAGATATGGGAGGACTCCATATTTTTTGATTTTTTTCTTTCTTCTCCACGGGTACAGAAACAACTAAAAAAAAAACTGCCATCTTCGTCATTTTTTTTCTCCCCTTTGAAATCCATTTCTTTTGGGGTCGTTTCTTCGTAAAGAAAAACACGCATTTTCATCGTTTCCTTCAATTTCAAACCATGACTAGCCGAAAACGTTAAAGAGTCTCCAGAAAAACATCAAGCCACCCAAAATTCTCCAGAATCTGATCTATTCCTATCGATTTTTGCTATTGTTACCTCACCGGAGTTCGGTTTGTTGGGGTTCTTAGTTTTTCTACCAAAAAATCAGGACTAGATTTTGTCATTGGTGTTGTTTTTTTATACTGGGATGGAATCATTCATCTCGAGATTCTCCATCGGTTCTCGAATCTGTCTGAGTTGGATTTCTATATTTGGGTTTGGTTTGCTCATTGTTAGGGTTCCTTGCTCGAGTATTTAGATTTTTGGACTTTTTTATTATCTACAAGAACGTTCTATTGAGGTCCATTTCTTTACCCATTCTCTTTCCTTTATTTCAATTGGTTGAATCGTCTATGATTTCGTGTTGGTTGATTATCATCGTTTGATTTCATTGTTGTTTATGCATTTGATGATGGAATATTGAGTGATGTTGATTTGTTGTTAATTTTGAATAAAGTGATTGAGGATTGTTGAAGTGGGATCGCGAATTGTGAAAATTTGGTATTAAAAGGGAATTTGGGGAGTGAGAATTGAAAATTTGATGAAATAGTGAATTTAGATTCTTGGTTCTTTGTCATTTTCGGAATGAGCATGAATATTGCCAAAACGTAATAGATTTATGATATGTTGAAACGGATAGGCAATATAGGTTCAGGTAGGTAAATTTTAGAACTTGTTTTGGTTGAATGATGAAATGTGCGTGTGAATATTTCTTTCTAGTTTATCGCGTTTAATTCAAATGTATTCATTTAGCCAGGGAATTTCCCAAGACACATTGTATTTATTCATCGGGGAATACCCCGACGTACTATGTTGGAGGAAGACTTTCGTTATGAAGGCCCAAGGCATCGAGTAAAGCACGGGAGCATAGTTAGGATTAGTGTAGGTTAGATAGGATTTATTTTCACATTTTTATTTATTTTGGACTGAATAATTGGACTGAACACTATATTTTAAATTTATTTTGTTTCGTGTTTTAGGATGCTTGTTTATATATTTTATGTGGTTTATACGTCCTTAGTGCTAAAATTAGCCGATACGCTTCACCATGAGACCATGGTCAAACCACGGAATTAAGGAGTGCCTAACACATTCCCCTCGATCAATAGAATTCCTTAGCCAGAATCTCTATTCGCAAACCAGTTTCAAAGAGTCAAACAGTTTTGGAAAGGATTTTCCAAAGGTGACTTGGCATATCGAATTATGCCAAGTAGCGACTCTGAATAAAAAAATGTAAATAATCTTTTTTCAAAGCAAACTTTCATCTTTTGTCACTCAATAATAAAAAATCATTTTTCGAACTTAAAATATAATATCTTTGGTAAAAAAAGGGGTGTGACAGCTCTGGAGACTCCACTGGGGATTTTTTAAAATTCGAGCTTATTTTGGAGTTTGTATCGGCTTAGCTTAGCACTATAGGTGTATAGACATTTTGTTTGTCTTGTTTTGTGTTATTGTTTATCATTGTTGAGTTCCTACATGCTCTTTTTTTACAGTTTTTTCTTTATGTGTTACCACTTTATATCTGGCATCATGTGCATAACCCGAGTCTTTCTTTCTGTAACATGTCTGTAGTACACGTGTGTACACGACCTATAGTTGAGTTACCTTTATTTTAGGGGGGGCAGTCGTTGGGTTGTATGGAGTAGGTGGCCAGCTAAAGCAAGCCACTATCGACCATACGCTCTCCCAAACAGCCTTGCTAGTAAACCCTAACGTAGGTCAGCCTTTAGGTCATGCTTATGTGCATCATATTGAGACCTAGCGGGGTACACTTGGTCCTTCGTAGGAAACTCACCTTTAAATCATCCCTACATGCTAAATGTTGCATCTCTGAGGGTAACGTGGTCATTTGACGGACTAATTTAGGGAAAGCATATGTTAGAAGTAAAGTGTGTAGGCAATGAATTGAAAAAAAGAAAGAAAAAAAGAAGAGAGTTTTTAAAGTTCTTTATGGCTTTTGTTTTTCACAATTCAAAAATTCAAAAGAAAAAAGATTTTTCTTTACCTTCGCACTCATTGTCTGAAAAAAAAAACATCAAAAAGATTTTCTTTTGTTCCTTTACCCTCCATTCATAATTCGAAATTTTCAAAATGATTTTTTAATTGAAGCTTTTATAAAGAAAAAATGTCAACAAAAATGGTAGGAGCTTTGTATATCTCATATGACGAAAATACCAAAAAGATTTCTTCTCTCTTTCATAGTTGTTGGTGTCAGTTATGTGAGAAGTGTCTAATTGAAAACTCAAAAAGATTTTATTTCCATCGTTCGTCTGTAATCGCGTTTCTTAATTCAAGTCTTAGTTCATTTTAATCCTTAATTATTCAACCTGAACGAACTACGCACCTCTGATTCTCCAGGCAGCCTATTGTTAGTTTGGGGATCTTATTTGAAAAAATTTAAAAAAAGATTTTCTTCACTCTTCCTTTAAAGTAGGTGTTTCCTAAACATCTTTAAAAGAAAATCACAAAAAGATTTTTTGTTAATATCTTCAAGTTTCATTTTCATATGAAATTCAAAAATTAAAAACCCAAAAAGATTTTACTTTGGTAATCATAGGTTTTGTTTTGTATAGGGAGTTTAAACCTAAAAAATAAAAAAAGATTTTTGTCAATTCTTTTGACAATTTATTATTTTTGAAGTTTCTAAAAAAGAAAAAAAGGAAAAAGAATTGATTGTCCATTTTAGCAAACTTCACGAACTATGCATACCTGATTTGCGTCCCTCGGGGTGATATACGTAGGCAACCCTCGGTGGGTCCGGTAATCTTTATTTTAGCCTTTGTCTTATCCTTAGCCTAGGTCTTTCTCCTTAAAATTTAGTGTTGTTAGCAGATCTTAGCCAAGTAGGCTGATTTTATCCAGTGCTACTGTTAAGCGATTTGGAGTCATATAGTGGTATGTCCCTTCAACATATGTCCGCGTCAAAGTCCCAAGGGTTAGGAATCTTTCTTTCCTATTGAATTTTGAGATAATATCTTATGTGTCATTACAGGATGGATCTGTCCATAAAGTCTCAAGTCCGAATGGTTGGCAAGGTGCCTAAAAAGTTAATCAAGTGGTGGGGCACGTTCAACTATGTTGACCAGCAAAAGCTAATTAAAGTATTAGGTGATCTTACAGAGCTTCTATATATCTCACCCTGGCCAGATCTGATAGATTCTATATTGACTTTTTGGGATCCTAGTAATTTAGTGTTTAGGTTCGGAAAGTATGAGATGATGCCTACCTTGGCAGAAATATTTGGTCTGCTCCATTTGCCTTATATTGATAAAAGCATGATCCGAGCTCGGAACCACTCGGGCAATAGGTTTCTGCAAGGTTGTGGGTTGAAAAGTAACAACAGGCATTTGGGTTGTCTGAATCAATCATGGATTTCCTTGGATTTTTTATTCGCGAGATTCGGGTCTTTGGAAGGTTTTTCCTGCTTTTGGGCTAAATTTTATATGACTAAGAAAAATTGGGAAAGAAAGCATCTTAAAGTCTTCACCCTTACTTTGTTAGGCACTCTAGTGTTTCCGAAAAAACAAAGACGTGTTAATACACGTTTGCAATCTGTGGTGATGGCTCTATTTCATAAGGGTCAAAAGGACAAGGGCACTAAGCAAAAGGACAAGGTCACTAAGCAAAAGGACAAAGTTGGGTTACTATCATACCCATGATCTAACAGAAATATACAAGGATCTAACCGAGGTGAAGGGGGGATGAGATTTTTTTAGGGCAGTAACTTAATTTTTCAACTGTGGATAATGAAGCATTTGCATACGCCTTTCTTAGTTAGATCGGACGTGATTGATCGTTGCATTCCCAATCGAGTGAAAGCCATGGACCTCAAGATGCGCTTGAATAAATTCTCTCTACCCATGGGAGTTGATGCTTGGATTGAGTTTCTCGAATTAAGGACTGAGGATAATATTTTGTGGACCTATTTGTGGCTTCGTTCGAAAGTAATCTTGTTAGGTTGTCAGATGTAACTCTTTTTGGTTATGTTAGGGCTTAATTGCACTAGACTATACACTCCTTCTAGGGTAATGTACCAGTTGGTTAGGCCACAGGACATGCCACCAGTAGTGGATCTTCAAAAGGATATCGAGTACTTCAAGGACTAAGCCTTAGGCAAGAGAAAATACGAGCATTTCTGGAATCATGCAATAAAGCTGGGAGTGGATACTCTCTAAGAAAGTTTGGATAATCTGGGGTACACTCAGAAATATGAGATCTGGCTACAATCCATACCTCAGGGTATTAGTAGGCCACTGCCCATGTAACTTAGAGGACGGACACAGGAAGCAAGCATAGGTGATAACGAGAGGGATGCAGGTGTGGGGGATAAAATGGAGTTATTGAGAGTTCAGTTATCAGGTTTGCTCATAACTATGGAAGGTTTCCAAAACAGTCTTTTCAGGTGTACTCACCATGAGGCAGGAATACGTGCCCGAAGCTTCTTCCCAAATATCAAAGTGTCCTTGCAGGATATGCTACAGAGTTTGAGTGGGAGAAAGAGAACTTCACAGACAGGTCTATCTCAGCCAGGGTCATCACACAGCGCACCAATTTGAAGGAGCACTTCTTATCTTTTATTTAGTTTGAGTCCTTTATTTTTCTGTCATTGTATTGTTGTGTCTTTGCTAAGTTCGTGTCAAGTTTGTTTTAACCTTGAGGTCTTTATTAGGAATGTCACACATGTCGTCCTATAGGTCTAGAGTGTCGTTTAGTATTTGTTGACTACTTTTAAGTTGTCTTAATCTGTTTAGTTGTCTCTCTTATGAATATGTGGTGTTGTTGCATTGTCCTTTTGTTTTGTTTGTATATCACAAAAAAAAAGGGAAAAATAAAAAATCATCAATTTTGTGATATTTGTGCATATATCGCCCGAACTATGCAAGATATGATTCATGTACAATATGATACATAGGCAACCTACTTTTGGGTTCGATCTAATCATTTTGTTTCTTGGTTTTTCATTGCTTTTCTTTTATTTTAAGGAAAAAAAGCCATAAAGAATGATAAAAAGAGAGACAGCGAGAGAGGAAAAGAAAGAAAGAATAATGAGAGAAGGAAAAGAAGGATTAAAAAAGGACTGACGTGGGAGATGAGGAAGTGATGGAAAAAAAGGAAGAAAAAAGAGGTGTGATTGGAGTAAAGAAGCAAATGGGTGTAGGAGAAAGATCGGGATGATGTTAAAATGGCCCTATTACCCTCTAAGTCTGGTAGAAATGTACATGAACCTAGGATGTATACAATGTAATTTCTATGCTTGTTGCCTGACCTAATCTTAATGGGTTTTGTCTTTGATGAGCATGTTCTTTCAGATAAGTGGTTGGTTTGTAGCACTCTGGCTAGTCATCCGTACTTCACTAGATCAAAAGAGAAGCTTTCCATGGCTAGTAGGGAGATTGAAAATTCACTCATTGACCCAGATCAGGATCCCAGGGAAGAAAGTTCAGAATGCAATAATAAGGTATTGAGACTTAGACAACAATTGCTAGATCTACACCGCGCATGGGCTAGTGGCATGCCTCCTCCTCCACTCCCTGAAGATCTTGGGAATATCCCCAATTGCCCACCACTCTCTCAGACACAATTCTCTATTCCCATTGAGTCACCATAGCATGCACCAGGATTTACTCCACGTCAATATTACCCTGGCACTTTTAGTGTGCCCCTAGAAGTTCCTCAACTAAGGCCCGCGACTCAGCCGGCGCCACCGGCAGCGCCTGTGTTCGTGGTTCTGCCACCACTTGAAGCTCCCGCCTATACTGTGCATCCGACAATGGTACTCCCTCGTTCTACTAGTGAGCCAGTATTGAAGGTTTTAGATAATCAGTATTATGCCTCTGAACCTACTTTGAAGGTGAATGAACTGTATGGGTACACTCAGCCGCCTGCATTTCTATTTGATATGTAGAAGACTATTGCAACGGAGGAACAAGAAGTCATAGCGCAGAAATTGAAAAGTTTGGAATAGGCCATGAGGAATTTTCAAGGAATCAAAGGTTATAAGAGTGTTTCGTATAGAGATCTTTGCATGTTCCCAGACGTTAACCTTTCTTTTGGTTTTAAAATGCCTAAATTTGAGAAGTACGCGAGGCACGGTGATCCCGTGGCATATTTGAGATGTTATTACAACCAATTAAGGGACGCAGGGGAAGAGAAGAGTTGCTCATGGATTTCTTTGGCGAGAGTCTTTCCGATCTAGCTTCAGAATAGTTCATCGATCAGGATATTGACAATTGGAACAACTGGGATGACCTAGATAATTAGTTTGTCCAACATTTTCAATATAACATCGAGATGGTTCCTGATGAGAAATCCCTGGTCAATATGAAGAAGAAAAGTACTGAAGGCTTTCAGGAATACACGATAAGATGGCGTGAACATGACACCAGGGTAAAGCTTCCAATAAAGGAGAGTAAGCTGGTAAGGGTCTTCATTCAAGCACAGGATGAGACCTATTTTCAATATTTACTTCCGGTAATGGGAAAGTATTTTATTGAAGTCCTCAAAATGGGAGAGATGATGAAGGACAAAATTAAGACCGATTAGATAGTGAGTTTTACCGTATTGAAAGCCACTACCCAAGCAATTCAAGGTAGATCTGGAGCGTTCGGAGGTAAGAAGAAGAAAGAGGACATGGCGACTATCGTAGCTGGAACTCATTCCTATCCTAAAATACCGCCTCGCCCTTATCCCCAATCCCAAGCCCAAGCCTACGCCCAAGCTCCATATATTTCTCCCCACCATTACTACCCTACGCAAAACCCACTATATTTTATTCCACCACCCCCGTACCCAGTATATAGCGCACCACCATATGCTCAAACTTCTTATTACCCACAATGGCATGCACAAACTCCATAAAATCATCCATCAGCCCCACCAAATTACCAAAACCTCTCCAGACCTGGTTTCCAACCTAGGACCGAGTATAAAAAAGAAAAGATGGCTAAAAATTAGTTCAAACCTCTTGGAGATTCATATGCTAGCTTGTTTGATAGGTTGAGAAAGAGGAAGGTCTTGAGCCCAATCCAAGGAAGGCTTTCGAATCCACCCCCAAGAAATTTTGATTATTCTTTAAGGTGTGCGTATTGTTCTGACATACCAGGGCATGATATTGAGAAATACTGGCATTTGAAGATAGCCATCCAGGATTTAATCGATGTAAATTAGATTCTGGTCCAAGCCCCGGAGGTTTCAAACATCAACCAAAATCCGCTGCCAACCCATACTGAAACCAATATATTGGAATTGATATATGGTGGCAAAGAGTCATCGATGTGTCATAAGCCTATTGTTAGAATACAGAACAATGAAGATAAATCGGTGTATGTGATAGATTCATTGAAAGTAATACCATTGAGACAGAAAGAAGTGGGAGAAGATAAAGTCCAAAAAAGTACAAAGAAACCCATGATCACGGTGAAAGGAGCCGAAATAGTTGTTGGTCTAAGTTAGGGCAAACCTAAGTTGACGGTGGTAGGAGCTTCGAGTAAGCTTATTTTTATAGTAAATGGAGTACTTGCGGTGCCTATTATCATCAAACCAGCAACCCAGCTTCCGATCACCAATATGGAAAAGGTACCTTGGAACTATAAGTGGACTGTGATAACTTATTAGGGAAAGAAAGTTGAGGAAGAAGTAGATAAGGTAAGGGGTCTGACTCGGTCAAGAAGATGCTTCGTGCCTGAAGGTTTGAGAAAGCCCAAGCCAGGGGTGAGTGGTCCTTCATCTCTCAAGAAGTTTGTCACTGAAGAAGAAGCCGAAGAGTTTTTGAGAAAGATGAAACTGTCGAAGTACTCGATAATAAATCAACTGAAGAAAACCCCTACTCAAATTTTCCTCTTATCTTTGTTGCTATACTCCAAGGAACATTGTGATATTATACTGAAGGTATTAAATGAAGCATATATTCATAGGGAGATCACTGTAAATTAGCTTGAGAAAATGGTCAAAAAAATCTTTAAACTAAATCGAATCAGCTTCTCTAATGATGAATTGCCAGTTAAAGGTACGAGGCATAACCGGGGTCTTTACATTACCGTAAAGTGTGAAGATTTCTACGTCACTCATGTTATGATTGATGGAGGTTCTAGTGCAAATATTTTCCCTATATATACCCTACAAAAGTTGAACATCGGTGTCGAGAGGATCAGGCCGAACAATGTATGTGTCAGGGCTTTCTATGGGGCCAAAATAGACTCCATTGGGTAAATAAAACTAATGTTGTTTATAGGGCTTGTTGAATTCGCCATAGAGTTCCAAGTGCTGAATATTGACTCCTCATACAATCTGTTGTTGGGAAGACCATGAGTCCATAAAGCCGGGAAAGTTGCATCTACATTACACCAGATAATCAAGTTTGAGCATGACAGGCAAGAAATGGTTATTCATAGCAAAGGGGATTTGTCCGCCCACAAAGATTCTTCCATGCCTCTTAATGAAGAAAATGGTGTAGAGGAGACATTTATCTAGTAGTTGTTTGATACAATGTCGGTGGATCGTATTCTTGAGGGGCAGGTTATGCCGGGACCACGATTGTCTTCCACTTTTGTCATGATGGTGAATGAGCCGCTAAAGTATAGATTTGTGCTAGGAAAGGGTTTAGGAGTGTCCCTACATGGTATAGTTCATCCCATATGTCCAAGTGAGAACATGGGCACTTTTGGTTTGGGTTTCGAACCTACGGCTGAAGATCTGAAGAAAGCCAAGAAAAGAAAGAAAGAAACATGGTCACTCCCTCGCCCAATGCCTCTACTTAGTAACTCATTCATCAAGAGCAACGTCATGGCACCTATAGAGTTTGAGGTTGAATCAGTTGGTGATTGTCATAACCTGTTATTTGAAGTTGACATGGTCGAAGCAGAAGAAGGTACCAGTACGGCAGAGGTGCAGTTTGTAGGTCCAGCTGTCCATCTCAATAATTGGGAAGTCACTCCTTTCCCTGTCAGGAGGGAGTTTTGGTAGTTTGTTTTGTTTTTCTTTCAGTTTTCTGAGTTATTTCAGGGTTGTAACTCAAAATTTAGCTTGTTTATATTCTGTTGTCGTTTGTGTTTAAACCCTCCTATCTTTCCCTTTTAATGAAATGCAATATCCCTTTTGTTTTGTGTTTACTATATTTTGTTTTTGTCTTTTCTTTATACAGTTTTTTTATGCTGATTCTAATGACATGACATGCATGCGTAATTTTTAGCCTGATCTTAAAATCCAAACTAGTCAGATATAATGAAATAAGAGGGGGAATATGATGAAAAAAAGGCACTAGAAGAAATAAGCAAAGAGTTGGAACGGTTTAAAGACAAGCCGAATCTTACTCTGATTGGAATTGAGCCAATTAATCTAGGGAATCAAGAAGATGTTAAGGAAACTAAAATAAGTGTACATGCTTCACCACTCTTAAAAGGTAGAATAATTCAAGCATTAATTGATTATAAAGAAGTTTTTGCATGGTCTTATGATTATATGCGTGGCTTAAGCACTGAATTAGTGGCCCATAAATTGCCAACTGATCCTGCATTCCCCCCTATCAAACAGAAGTTGAGGAAGTTTAAGACTGATATAAGTATCAAAATCAAAGAGGAAATCATAAAACAACTTGAAGCCAAAGTCATTCGAGTGGCTCGTTATCCTACATGGTTATCCAATGTTGTTCCTGTCCCAAAGAAAGATGCAAAATTTAAGTATATGTTGATTACCGTGATTTGAACAGAGCAAGTTCGAAGGATGATTTTCCGTTGACCAATATCCATATTTTACTGGACAACTACGCTAAACATGAGGTTGCTTCTTTTATGAATTGTTATGCCAGATACCACCAGATTATTATGGATGATGAAGACGTAGAGAAGACATCTTTTATCACACCATGGAGAACTTATTGTTATTGAGTAATGCCATTCATTTGAAGAATGCTAGAACAACATAAATGAGAGCCATGACTACTATATTTCATGACATGATATATAAAAATATTGAGGTCTATATAGATGATGTGATTATTAAATCAAAGAATCAGGCTGACCATGTTAAAGATCTAAGAAAGTTCTTCAAAAGGCTTCGCAGGTATAATCTCAAACTCAACCAGGCAAAATGTGTATTTGGAATTTTGTCCGGAGAGCTGTTGGGGTTTGTAGTCAACCGTCGGGGAATTAAATTGGATCCCTCAAAAATCAAAGCCATCCAGGACCTATCTCTTCCAAAGAATAAGATGGAGGTGATGAGTTTGCTGGGAAGACTGAACTACATCAGCAGGTTTATTGCTCAACTCACAACCACGTGTGAGCCTATTTTTAAGTTGCTGAAAAAGAGTGCTACAATGGAGTGGACTGAAGAATGTCAGGAAGCATTCGACAAAATCAAAAGATATCTGTCAAATCCACCTGTGCTGGTAGCATCGGATCCTGATAGGCCTTTGATCTTATATTTATCAGTCATGAACAATTCCTTCAGTTGTGTCTTGGGTCAACATGATGTCACAGGAAAAAGGAGCAAGCTATTTATTATCTTAGCAAGAAGTTTACAACATATGAAGCCAAGTACACTCTTTTTGAAAGGACGTGTTGTGACATAACTTGGGTAGCACAGAAGTGGAAGCATTATCTTTCGTCCTATACTACTTATCTCATTTACCGCATAGATCCATTAAAGTATATATTTCAGAAACCTATATCGACGGGTCAATTGGTAAAGTGGCAGATATTGCTTACCGAGTTTGATATTGTATATGTGACTCGAACCGCCATAAAAGCACAAACCTTAGCAGATCATCTCGCTGAGAATCCCATTGATGAAGAGTATGAGCCATGAAAGACATATTTTCCTAATGAAGAGGTATTGTGTGTCAATGAGTCATTATAGATGTCAATCTAGGTTGGAAATTATTCTTTGATGGAGCCTTTAACATAAGAAAGTTGGAATAGGTGCAGTTCTTATCTCTAAGGTGGGGCACTATTTTTTGGTAATAGTGCAACTTCAATTTTATTGTACCAATAACATGGCGGAATATGAAGTTTGCATTTTGGGTTTGAGGCTAGCTGTTGATATGGGAGTCCAGGAACTATTAGTGTTGGGGGATTCAGATTTTCTTGTCCATCAGATTCAAGGTGATTGGAAACACGAGATTTAAAGCTAATACCGTATTGACAATGCTTGAAAGATCTATGTCAACGGTTTGTGTCTGTAAAGTTTAGGCATATTCCAAGAATTCACAATAAGATGGCTAATGCTTTAGCCACTTTATCTTCAATGCTCTAACATCCTGATAAGGCCTACTTCGATTCAGTGCATATATAGAGTCATGATCAACACGCTTATTGTAATGCAGTTGAAGAAGAACTCGATGGCGAACCTTGGTTCTTTGATATCAGACAGTATATCCAGTCAGGAGAATACCCAACACATGCCACCAATAATCAAAAGAAGACTATTAGGCATTTGGCTAGTGGATTTTTATCAAGCGGAGGAGTCTTATACAAGAGAACCCCTGATCTGGGACTTTTGAGGTGTGTTGATGCAAAAGAAGCTTCGGCAATCATGGTTGAAGTTCATTCTAGAGTATGCGGGCCTCATATGAACGGTTATGTCTTGTTAAAGAAGATTCTCAAAGCAGGTTATTATTGGCTTACTATAGAGAGGGATTCCATTCGTTTTGTTAAAAAATGTCATCAATGTCAGGTACACGGTGATTGGATACATTCTCCTCCCGCTGAATTGTGCACAATGTTTGCTCCATGGCTTTTCGTAGCTTGGGGGATGGATATGATCAGGCCGATTGAGCCAAAAGCGTTGAATGGGCATAGATTCATTTTGGTGGCCATTGATTACTTCACAAAGTGGGTAGAAGCAGTAACTTTTAAGTTAGTAACAAAGAAGGAGGTGGTAGATTTTGTTCATGCCAACATCATTTGTAGGTTTGGAATTCCAAAGATGATCATTACAGATAATGCTGCCAATCTCAGTAGTCACTTAATGCAAGAAGTGTGTCAACAGTTTAAGATCACACATCAAACTTCCACTCCATATCGTCCAAAGGAAAATGGCGTCGTGGAAGCCGCCAATAAGAATATCAAGAAGATATTGTGGAAAATGTTACAAGGGTCTAGACAATGGTATGAGAAGTTGCCATTTGCATTGCTAGGTTATCGCACTACTATTCGCATTTCAACAGGGGCAACTCCATATTTATTGATGTATGGGACAGAAGTAGTCATTCTTGGATAAGTTGAAATTCCCTCTCTTCTAGTAATTGTGGAAGCAGAGATTGATGATGACGAGTAGGTCAAAACCCGACTAGAATAATTGAGTTTGATTGAGAAAAAAAGGTTAATGTCGGTATGTCATGGCCAATTGTATCAAAAGAGAATGGCTCGAGCGTATAACAAAAAAGTACGACCTAGGCAATTTAAAGCTGCTCAGTTGGTATTGAAGTGTATCCTTCCTCACCAGGTTAAAGCAAAAGGCAAGTTCTCCCCAAATTTGCAAGGTCGCTTCACTGTGAAGAAAGTGTTGGCCAATGGAGCCTTATATTTGTCAGATATTGAAGGCAAAATGGAAGAAATGGCTATCAATACTGATGCGGTCAAAATATATTAAGTATGATATTTTATCCTTTGTTGGTTCTATTGCATGTTTAGTACTTGCATTCTTGAAGATGAAATGATGAAGGCATTTCATTTTGCTATCCAAACAGTGTATCATCCTTTGTTTATCCTGTTTGAGCTTAGTTTTATTTTTCTTTCATACCCCTCTTTTGGAATCAAAACAGAGTAAAAAATAAAGTGTCAAGAAAAGAAGAAAAAGTAAGTATGAAAAAAAAATAAAAATTAAATCATAATAAGAAAAAGCTGATGGTACTACGTGCGACCTGATTCTCCTCTCTTGAGAGTGAGATATGTAGGCTTCCCTATTCGAGGCTGGTCCAACCAAATAAAAATTTTAGAGTCACCCAGTCAACAAAACTGGGGCATGAGTTAATTATTGTAGTTTGAGTCGATTCCAAAAGTTGTAAGTCCTACCCCACATCAAATGTCGTTTGGGCCTCATGTCATCCTTTCTTTCTAACCCTATCCAAAAGCCAAGTGACGACCAAAGAAAAACCTTCAGATCAATCTTTGAGAATGTTAAGGCTAAGCATGCAATGGATATGATGATGCATTTTGGGAAATACTTGTCTTCCTCAGCATAAGAAATCAAGAGAGAAATGAAAATGAGAGAGTATTAGTGGTGAAAACCTTTGCGGGAACCATAAGGCGATAGTGAGTTGAAAGAAATAAAAATGACAGAGTCTTATTGGTGAAAACCCTCATGGGCACCATAAGGCGATGGTGAGTTGAGAGAGATAAGAAATGAGAGAGTCTTATTGGTGAAAACCCTATAGGCACCGTAAGGCGATGGCGAGTTCGAGAGAAAAGTGAAAAGAAAAGAGATTTATTAGCGAAAATCTTTCAAGATATTGTCAATTGAATAAGATGCATGAATACAATGGGTTTGAATAAGCAGCAGTGGCAAAGGCACGAACTCAACAACAAATGGGAAGTTCGGATGGAAAGATCAGACAACTTAATCCAAAGTGCATGCCATAGTCATTGGAGTTGGTTGCCATCTTTAGATAAGTTTTCTTCTTTGTTAAAAAGAGGGACATTGCCCTTTTCTTTTATTTACACATTTATATTTTGTCCTTTTATGTCTGTCATCAAAAGAAAAGTCACTATCATTTCTTTACAATGTTTGAGTCTTTTCTGTGTCAAAATAAGCGAGAAAAAATTTCAAAACTTGCTACCACTCTTCCTAATTGTATAAGAAAAAGCCAAGACAACACGTGAGAGGAACATGATCATAATTCAAAGCAAGGAAAAGGTAGTCTATCAACTGATAGTTTACTGAATTCATGGGAGTATCATATGTCAAAGGGCCAGAGGCATGGTGAAATAGAAGCTTAGTGTTTGAGTCAAAGTTATTTCCCTAATCTGGTTTAGGTCAATGATGTAACAAGACAAGGGAAAGTGTCAGTGATCTGAAACAAAGATGAAAGAAATGGGTGCTGGAGCAGATGCCTGGGAAGCCAAGTGCTGCAAGCCACCACTAAGTTAACTGGCAAATTTGTCTTTGATAAAACAGGGGCAAAAGTTTCTATTCAGTAAATTCAGCTATCATTGGGAAAGTATATCTCGGGGATTTTACTATGTGTTCAGGACCCTCCTGAAAAATGGGATTTTACTTTCTATTCAGGACCCTCCTAAAAAATGAAATTTTACTTTCTGTTCAGGACCCTCCTGAAAAAAAGGGATTTTACTTTATATTTAGGACCCTCCTGAAAAATAAGATTTTACTTTCTGTTCATGACCCTCCTGAAAAATGGAATTTTACTTTATGTTCAGGACCCTCCTGGAAAATGGGATTTTACTTTCTGTTCAGAACCCTCCTGAAAAATGGGATTTTACTTTCTGTTCAGGACCCTCCTAAAAAATGGGATTTTACTTTCTGTTCAGGACCCTCCTGAAAAATAGGTTTTTACTTTATGTTCAGGACCCTCCTAAAAAATAGAATTTTACTTTATGTTTAGGACCCTCCTGGAAAATTGGATTTTACTTTCTGTTTAGGACCCTCCTGGAAAATGAGATTTTACTTTCTGTTCAGGACCCTCCTGGAAAATGGGATTTTACTTTCTGTTCAGGACCCTCCTGAAAAATGGGATTTTACTTTCTATTCAGGACCCTCCTAGAAAATGGGACGTTACTTTCAAAAATGAAATCTTTCTTCATCATAATCTTTGTTTGGGATAATTCTCGTTTTAGTTTTTATTTTGATTTCAGGAAGCCGCCTGAAGAACAGGGTGATAAAGCTATAAGTCAGGCGCCTTCCTGAAGAGCAGGGTGATAAAATCAGAAGTTGATGAAACCAAAAGTCAGGATCCCACCTGAAGAGCAGGGCAAATAAATGAAAGTTAAGCAACAAGATGAAGCAATTGAAAGCCAAGCAACAAGCTGAAGAAATGGCAAGTCAGGAGCCCCCTGAAGAACAGGGTGAAGAAACTTAAGTCACGAGTCCAAAAGAAGTTGTATAGATAGGATTTTTGCATATTTATTTATTTTTAGCCTGTAACTTTTCATTTCTGATGTAATGACAGAACTGCGGACCGGAACCTCGATGGAACCTTACTCGACTCTCCAATTTGGTATAGTCCACTTCTCTTCCAACCCTTTGAGATTTTTATGACTTAATTCCCTCATCACTTGGATAGGTAGGATGTCTAAAGTCAAGAGTCAGTTGCCCTCCTTCTATTTCTTCCTTCAAATAATGATCGGGACAAAATTCTATCTTATTGTCTAATTCTTTGTCTTAAATACCTTGTGTTTACATCCAAAGGGGGCATGATATAGACACCTAATTTTTTCCCTCCCAAGTCCAATTTTATTCATTTTTAGCTCACATTACCACACACTCCCATTTATGTGATTATACTCCACAAAAATACAAAAAAATAACTAGATTTCAATCCATAACAAATTAACAACCTTTACCCATCAAATTCAGACACCTCACAACTCACCACCCTATACCCTACCTACCCATGTGACCCCTCCCTCACATTTCTTGTTCACAAAGAAAAGGCTTTACATATATGTATTCACCTACCAAAAAATAAAGGAAAGAAATTTCCAAGAAAAAGGAGACGGGCGGACCACAGATGATGCCATAGGATTTTTCCATTCTTGGAGTAGACATACACGGATGAGAAGGATAAAAAAAAAGGGGGACCATTTTGTTTATGATATACATATAGACACAAAAGTGGACACCTAGAGAGGACCCACCCAAAAATCCCTCAACAATATATTTTCCCCATTCACTAAAAAGGCAAATGGGAACAAATACACTAAAAAAAGGATTTTTTTTTTCTCTTGGGATTTCTTCTGCATAGGAACACATACACGCACAGATGTGGGAGGACTTTATCTTTTTTTATTTTTTTTCTTTCTTCTCCACGGGTACAGAAACAACAAAAAAAACCGTCATCTTTATCATTTTTTTCTCCTCTTGGAAATCCATTTCTTTTGGGGCCGTTTCTTCGTAAAGAAAAACACGCATTTTCATCGTTTCCTTCAATTTCAAACCATGACTAGCCAAAAACGTTAAAGGGTCGCCAGAAAAACGTCAAGCCACCTAAAATTCACCGGAATCCGATCTATTCCTATTGGTTTTTTCTATTGTTACCTCACTAGAGTTTGGTTTGTTGGGGTTCTCAGTTTTTCTACCGAAAAATCAGGACTAGATCTTGTCGTTGGTGTTGTTTTTTGATACCGGGCTGGAATCATTCATATCAAGATATTCCATCAGTTCTCGAATCTGTTCGAGTTGGATTTCTATATTCGGGTTTGGTTTGCTCATTATTGGGGTTCCTTGCTTGAGGATTTGGATTTTTGAACTTCTTTATTATCTACGAGAACGTTCTATTGAGGTCCATTTCTTTACCCATTCTCTCTTCTTTATTTCAATTGGTTGAATCGTCTATAATTTCATGTTAGTTGATTATCATCGTTTGATTTTGTTGATGTTTATGCATTTGATGATGGAATGTTGAGTGATGTTGATTTGTTGTTAATTTCAAACAAAGTGATTGAGGATTGTTGAAGTGGGATCGCGAATTGTGGAAATTTGGTATTAAAGGGGAATTTCGGGAGTGAGAATTAAAAATTTGATGAAATTGTGAATTTAGATTCTCTGTTCTTTGTCATTTTTGGAATGAGCATGAATATTGTCGAAACGTAATAGATTTATGATATGTTGAAATGGATATGTAATATAGGTTCGGGTAGGCAAATTTTAGAACTTGTTTTGGTTGAATGATTGAATGTGCATGTGAATGTTTCTTTCTAGTTTATCGTGTTTAATTCAAATGTATTCATTTAGCCGGGGAATGCCCCGAGACACATTGTATTTATTCATCGGGGAATGCCCCGAAGTACTATGTTGGAGGGACATTCGTGATGAAGGTCCAAGGCATCGGGTAAAGCACAGGAGCGTAGTTAGGATTAGAGTAGGTTAGATAGGATTTATTTTCACATTTTTTATTTATTTTGGACTATATAATTGGACTGAACACTATATTTTGGATTTATTTTGTTTCATGTATTAGGATGCTTATTTATGTGGTTTATACGTCCTTAGTGCCAAAATTAGCCGATACGCTTCACCAAGCGACCGTGGTCAAACCACGAGATCGAGGGGTGCCTAACACCTTCCCCTCGGTCAACAGAATTTCTTAGCCGGAATCTCTATTCGCAAACCAGTTTCAAAGAGTCAAACAGTTTTGAAAGGATTTTCCAAAGGTGACTTGGCACACCGGATTATGCCAAGTGGTGACTCTGAATAAAAAAAATGTGAATAATTCTTTTTCGAAAAAAACTTCATCTTTTGTCACTCAATAATAAAAACCCTTTTCGAACTTAAAATATAATTTTTTTTGGTAAAAAAATAGAGGTGTGACAGATTTTAATGTAAACCAAACTAAACTAATTAATAATTTCAATAAATATACTTTTGAAGTATTAAATTTGATTATTTAAAGTAGCAAAGACATCTTGAAAGTCATTCAAGATAAATTCACTGGAGGTATGAATCAATATTGAAAGGCTATTATTTTTTTCTTCTTAATTCTATTTTTCCCTTCTTTTTTTTTGTCTTTGTACCAATTAAAATGAGATTAATTATAATTTTGTAAGAATTTAATGAGATTTTAGGGGCCAAGACATAAAAAAAGAAAAAAAAAGGTAATTAAAAAAAATGCACATATATTAAGGATGCTAATTAGAAACTATCATATTTTCTAAGTGGGGTTTTTAATTCTATTGTTACTTTGTAAGATAAATATATTAATCTAAATAACCTTATTGAATAAAATAATGATAAATAATTTTATTATAGCATTTCATTGCCTTTTAAAAATTAGAAAAAAAATTACTGTGATAATTTAAAAGAGCATGACTTTTTATATGATAAATAAATAAAAGAGTGATTTATGTGTGATAAACTTTAAAGTTAGATAATTTTAGTAATAAAAAAATAAAAATATTTTTTGTGTGATAATTTTTTCACCCTATTTTATTCATGTTATTTGATTTTGTGTAAATAAATTAAAAAATAAAAAAGTATGACATTCCAATAAAAGTGAAAAGGATAATAATCACACGGGATCCACAATGGGCACTTGTCAAATAATGGAAAGCCTCACAAATATGACATGGCGCACCTCATCCACCATAAAGTTTTTCGAAAATATGTGACTATGCACTGGTTTCTTGGAAAGAAGAAAAATAGACGCGTGCTTCTGCTTTCCTGTGCATCATTTATTGCATGGTTTGAAAATATTGACCAACATTTGGACCATCCGATCAGATGATCGGACGGTTCAGATAAAAAAATAAAATAAGAAAGTAATTAAGTATATAAAATATATATACTGATACATATATGTATGCAAAATATAAATCATTTATAAAATTGCAAAATTCGGACCTTCGAAGTTAAAAAATAAATAAATAAATTATCAGACTAGACTAATTTGTGTTAGTCCGGTGATTTTGGACTGGTTTTGATTGATCGGACGATCCCTAAAAGATTACCCTTAAAAATAATGATAGTAAAATAAGAAAAAGGGAATATATATATATATATATATATATATATATATATATAT